>NW_015390627.1:15936-17355 GCF_001527695.2 Protobothrops mucrosquamatus | reverse complement strand
AGTACTTTTCCCTGGGCTACTTAAAACAAGTCCAGTGGTGTGCCATCCATCTATTATATGATGAAACCCAGGACCTGCCCATCTAGCAGTTTGAAAGCATTCAAATGCCAGCAGATAAATAGGTACCACTTCAGTGGGAAGGCAACAGTGTTCCATGTCCCTTGGCGTATAGTCATATGTTTCTTGTCCATTGCTTCTTCTCCTGCCTTCAGGGGCTTTGGAGAACAGCTTGACTCCCTCTTCTTTGGGGCAGCCCCTGAGATATTGGAAGACTGCTATCATGTCCCCCCTCGTCCTTCTCTTCATTAAACCAGACATACCCAATTCCTGCAACTGTTCCTTAAGCAGGCAAAAAAAACGAGAGTGGAGCTGAAACAGCCGGAGGGGCTTCGTTTTGTTTATTGTGCACTGGCCTTTATCCAAGCTCCATTGTGATGTGTTTTCATTTTTTACTTTTTGGTTGCATCTGGGTTTGATCGCCGCCGGTGCAGACATTCTAGCATGCTTCTCTCCTTGGTCAGTTTCCATCCGTTGCTTCTTGTCCTGCCTTCAGGCGCCTTGGAGAATAGCTTGACTCCCTCTTCTTTGGGGCAGCCCCTGAGATATTGGAAGACTCCTATCATGTCCCCCCTCATCCTTCTCTTTGTTAAACTAGACATACCCAATTCCAGCAGCCGTTCCTTATATGTTTTAGCCTCCAGTCCCCTCATCATCCTTGTTGTTCTTCACTGTACTCTTTCTAGAGTCTCAACATCTTTTTTACATCGTGGTGACCAAAACTGGATGCCGTATTCCAAGTGTGGCCTTACCAAGGCATTGTAAAGTAGTATTAACACTTTACGTGATCTTGATTCTCTCCCTCTGTTAATGCAGCTTAGGACAGGGGTAGGGCTGTACTGGACAAGTGTCCTTATCTTCCATTTTTGTTTTCTGTCCCTGAATAGCTGTCTGTCAGCGTGATTCTAACCTGCTCCCTCAGCATGTTGCAATGCTATTCCCTCTGACATTGGATTCTTTGTTTAATGTCATTGATGCACCTGGTGTTTATACCTGTAGATATATTTTGATTGTCTGGTTCCCACCCTATTTGATGTTTAACCTGATCTATGGTTGTGAGGTCTGTTTTAAATAAATAAAAAGAAATCACCAGATGTTCCCCAGAAGAAATATATCCTCAGGCTCTAACAGAATGGCAAGAGAAAGGGTTATGTCATCAGTTGTGCCAGACAAAGACTTCCAGACCTTGCTGGATTTGTATTCAGTTGGTCATGAATGAGACCCAAGCAACTAATGTAAGGCTCCAACCATCCTTTCTCCCTCCCTCTGTCCTCTCTCCTTCCTTCCTTCCTTCCTTTCTTCCTTCTTTCCTTTCTTCCTTCCTTCCTTCCTTCCTTCTCTTCCTCCCTCTCTTCCTCCCTC
>NW_015390627.1:10719-12595 GCF_001527695.2 Protobothrops mucrosquamatus | reverse complement strand
TTTTATTATTTTATTTTATTTTATTTTATTTTATTTTATTATTATTTTATTTTATTTTATTTTATTACTTTACTTTACTTTACTTCACCTTACTTCACTTCACTTTACTTTACTATTTTATTTATTTATTTTGCCTCGCTATGTCCTAAGGCAGGGGTCTTCAAACTTGGCAACTTTAAGACTTATGAACTTCAACTCCCAGAAATCCTGGCTGGCTGAGGAATTCTGGGAACTGAAGTCCCCAAGTCTTAAAGTAGGCCAAGTTTGAAGACCCCTGTCCTAAAGAGACCACCGGCAATGAAAGACATGGAGAGACAGACATCTAATAAAGGTATATTAGATATCGACAAACCAGTGGAGAAAAGCTTGTGGTGCATAAACCTAGACGAAAACCAATATATTCTCTGTTTTGGGGCTAAGCTGCAACTTGACTTGACATTTTCAAGACAACTCAGAACAGAAAGTGTCTCTGCACCAAAATCTAAGATTTTTTTTTTTTATTATTAGACTCAATTTTCTTTTCTTTTCTTTTTTCTTTTTTTCCTCCCAAAGGCAGAACTGCTGTAAAAGGAAGTGGGCAGGAGAAGAGTTGAAGATATACGTTACACTTCAAAAACTTTGTTTTGCTTTGCTTACAGTAAGCAAAAGACAGGCCTCTCGGGGGAATTTCAACTGCCTATTGAAAATAATTAAATCTCATTGTCAAGCGTTCACTATGCCTCCATTTCATTTACTCTCAGTCGACCATTAAAGGGGGCTTCTGCTCCTCACAGGATGCTCTGTGAGTTGATCTTTTGGGTCGTTTTAAAGGAGCACAAATCCACTCCCTTTAGGCAGTCCCAAAAAAACTGGCTAAAACCAGGAAGGATCCAATGTGAACCTTCCTTCAGAAACGAATTTATTTATTTATTTGTTTATTCTGGCATGAGTGGAACATAATTTGGGCTTCCAACTCTCTTTATTTATTCTTATGCATAAGAATAAATAAAAATGAAATCCAGACCGCTGGGAAGAAAGGAGAATTATTTGTTCCGGAAAGCAAAGAGATTTGCCTATGGGGGGGCAGCTACAGAGAAAATGGAGTACAGAGAGATTGTTTTATAGGGGAGCTTGTCCTGGGTGTGGAAGTGTGTCTAAGGTGATACTTGTGTGTCTAAGGTGATACTTGAGGGGCTCGGCTGTGTGTACACGTTGACCCCAGAGAATGGGGTTGATCAAATCGAGTGATGTGAACTGGGTCTCTTTGTTTGAACTTGTGAGTGTTATAATTATATTTACATTGTGTTATTTGAGTTTGGGGTGTTTGCTTCTGTGGGTTTACAATTTGAAATAAGTGTTCGATGCTCGTGTTTTAATGAGAAATCATAAAAATAAAAATAAAATAACAACAACAGAGTTGGAAGGGACCTTGGAGGTCATCTAGTCCAACCCCCTGCTCAGGCAGGAAACCCTATACCAGGGGTTAGGCAACCTTGGCCCTTTTATGACTCATGGACTTCAACTCCCAGAAGTCCACAAGTCATAAAAGGGCCAACTTTGAAGACCCCTGGGTTGGACTGAGAGAATGGGATTGGCTCAAAGTCACCCACATGGCTTTTATGGCTAAGATGGGATTGGAACTCACCATCCCCTGGTGATTGGCTCAAAGTCACTCAGCCAGCTTTCATGCCTAAGGCAAGACTAGAACTCAGTTTCCTGGTTTCTAGGCCAGCATCTTAACCATAATACCAAATCAGTTCCTTTCCTCTCTTCTCCTCTCCTCTCCTCTCCACTCCTCTCCCCTTCCTTCTCCTCTCCTCTCCTCTCCTCCCCTTCCCTTCTCTTCCCTTCCCTCCCCTCTCTTAGCCCTTCTCTCCTCTCCTCTCCTCCCCTCCCC
>NW_015390627.1:5088-8548 GCF_001527695.2 Protobothrops mucrosquamatus | reverse complement strand
GAGAGGAAGGAAGGAAGGAAGGAAGGAAGGAAGGAAGGAAGGAAGGAAGGTGTATGGATGAGAGGAAGGGGAAGGAAGGAAGGAAGGAAGGAAGGAAGGAAGGTGTATAGATGAGAGGAAGGGGAAGGAAGGAAGGTGTATGGATGAGAGGAAGGGAAGGAAGGAAAGAAGAAAAGAAGGAAAGAAGGAAGGAAAGAAGGATTTGTCCAGAAGGTAAGAAAGGAGGGAAGGAGACAAAGAGATACAGAAAGGATTTCCAACCACGGCAAGAATCAGAGGAAGAAGAAAAGGTTTTCAGGTCCTCTTCTGATCCAAGTGACTCTAGCAAGAAGGCCATCATTGGTTGCCCTGATCTCAAGAACATTGTTCAGGCCCTCTCTATCTGGACTACTAAGTAGAATGACTTCCCTCAATGTTCCCTTCTTGTTGCTGTTGGATGATGTTGACTGTGTAAGAAATTGGAGAAGTTTGTGCTCGATCGGTTAGAGTTAAGGGCCATTTTAGACACAGTGCAATGGAGCCTGGCACGTGGCACAGTAAAGATAAGAAACTGCTTAGTGGCAAAAATCTTTCTAAAATGCGATACCGGTCCTTATCTTGCCAGGATTTCATCTGCAGTAGGAGTCACTTGACATCTACTTTGCAACCAGTAATATGTTTGTAATTTGAGTCTTTTGGTCTCTACCAAATCAACACAGCCTGCTTTGGGTAGCGTTGCTAATTTCTCCTTTGTGTGTACAGTTCTCGTCTTATGACCACAATGGAGCCCAAAATTTCCGTTCCCAAGCAAAAGAGAGTTGTTAAGTGAGTTTTTGCCCCATTTTTATGACCTTTTTTGCCACAATTGTTCAGGGAATCATTTCTGTTGTTAAGGGAATCTTGTTGTCATGGTTCCGATCGACAGAGACAAATAAAGCAGAACTCCGAGGCTTGAAAATTCCTCAAAGAACATGTTTATTGATACAGAGTATCGGTACTTCAAAAGTGAAACCAAGTCTGAAGAGATGCATAACAATTCCCCAATACAAAGTTAAGAAATCCCACCCCTAAGGCTATGCAAGCAACTACGTTTCCCCATGCAGCTTGCTGGCGGCCTTTTCATGAAACGCCCAGCCCGCAGTCTCAGGAGCAGAGGAACAGAATGGAATAGAATAGAATAGAATAGAATAGAATAGAATAGAATAGAATAGAATGGGGAAGGAAAGGAAAGGAAAGAAAAGGAAAGGAAAGGAACGGAACGGAACGGAACGGAACGGAACGGAACGGAACGGAACAGAACAGAACAGAACAGAACAGAACAGAATAGAATAGAATAGAATAGAATAGAATAGAATTACAGAATAGAATAGAATAGAATAGAATAGAATAGAATAGAATAGAATAGAATAGAATAGAATAGAATTACAGAATAGAATAGAATAGAATTATAGAATAGAATAGAATAGAATAGCAAATAGAATAGAATAGAATAGCAAATAGAATAGAATAGCAAATAGAATAGAATAGAATAGAACAGAACAACAGAATAGAATAGAATTACAGAATAGAATAGAATAGAATTACAGAATTGAATAGAATAGAATAAAATAGAATAGCAAATAGAATAGAATAGAATAGAATTACAGAATTACAGAATAGAATAGAATAGAATAGCAAATAGAATAGAATAGAATTACAGAATAGAATAGAATTACAGAATTACAGAATTACAGAATTACAGAATTACAGAATAGAATAGAATAGAATAGAATAGAATAGAATAGAATAGAATAGAATAGAATAGAATAGAATAGAATACTTTATTTGGACAAGTATGATCAGACACACAAGCAATTTGTCTTCAGTGCAGAAGCTCTCAGTGTACTGTACATGTACAATAACATGTACATGTATACTGACATGTCTATGTACAATCACATGGAAGCCGCCAACGCTTCATAGAGGCAGGCAATTGTGCTGAATTGGCCAACCGCAGGAGCCAATTTCAGAAGACACCAGTGAGAGCTTAGAATTTATCCTTAGATCATCCCACAAAAATAAAAAAAAATTAAAAATAAAAATAAATAAAATAATTTTAAAAAATAATAATTACATAAATTAAAAATAAATCAAAACGAATTCGAAGGGCAGACTCGATGGACCACTGGGTCTTTTTCTGCCATCGGTTTTCTAAGTTTCTATATTTCTTTTAACTATTCAACTCATAGTACGAATGGATGTTTTTCCATTCAGATTTATCCCTGGACAGATATGGCCTTGTTCCTAATGGGAGTTAGTTCTGCCTGCATGCAGGCCTTTGTGGGGCCAATTAATTTTACTTCTTAATCAGTTATCTGGTTTCCAAAATTGCTGTCAGAAAAGCATGCCATTTTTGGGGCAAATTATGCAAAGAAGCGTAATTAGCTTTAAATTTTATAGGCTTTGCTGAAATAAACCAGGGGCATGCACAGTTTGCCTACTGAGATTTAAATTGCATTATTTCCTCCCTACTTTAGTTAAGAATAAACAAACTCTCTTCTGAACCATCTGGACAGGCTTCTCGGTTGACCAAAAATCTTTCTAAAAGAAAAAAAAAGTGGACATAACCATTCTCAGAAGATTTACTTCTTTGTCTGGATGTAATCCCAGCTAACCTGAAAGATGTGACTTCAGCAAATATCTCATAAAATGACTATTGATGGTGATAACCTAGTAATTATGAGAATTATTCATGTCTTAAAAACGAAGTGCAGGATAGAAATAAAGGAATATCAATTACTGGAATGAAATAGAAATAAATAAAATACTGACAGCAATAATGGAATAAGAAATCCTGGGAAAAAATAGAAATAAAGGAACATCCATTATTGAGATGAAGGAATATCAATTCCTGGACGCTTTGCATTCAGACAAAACAGCCATCAACAGACACATAGGGATAAACCACATTGACACACCATTCAAATACAATAACAAAAAGCTAAGAGGGAAACCAACACGTGGATAAGCAGGGATTAACTCCAGACAAAAAAACAGGCAGATTCCACAGAATATCAATTACATTAGAATATATACAGAAATGCAAATTAGGCATTAAAAACCTAGCCAACTCTAAGGGAATACCCAACAGATGTTGAATCACCACTTGATAGTGAAAATAATGGATAAACTAGACCCTCTTCCTGAAACTATATAGCTATTGAACTCAAGGCAAATTAAACACTACACAACATAAAAGCCAGTGAGGACATCCTTATTCCACAGAATGAAATAAAAAAAAGTTATTTTTCATGAAAAGAAGAAGAAGAAGAAGAAGAAGAAGAAGAAGAAGAAGAAGAAGAAGAAGAAGAAGAAGAAGAAGAAGAAGAAGAAGAAGAAGAAGAAGAAGAAGAAGAAGAAGAAGAAGAAGAAGAAGAAGAAGAAGAAGAAGAAGAAGAAGAAGAAGAAGAAGAAGAAGAAGAAGAAGAAGAAGAAGAAGAAG
>NW_015390627.1:0-2626 GCF_001527695.2 Protobothrops mucrosquamatus | reverse complement strand
TCTTAGAGTTTGGGTGGGGTATGTAGACTTTAGGTGTCTTTGTCTTCTTAATCTTCTAGCTTCAACCTTCCTGAATTATTTACATCTGCATTTCTACAGAGCTGGTTTCTGCTTGAGGGAGGGAGACTTGGGACTATTAAGAAAACTGGGCATGCTTTTCTGCCTCTTTAAGATCCTTTGAGGAAATATATTTTTCTGCCCTTTTAATATTTCCTTCTCCGGGAGGGCAGACTTCCCACACAACCAGTGACCAAAAAGGTGACGACATCCCCTTTGTTGGACCTCTTCAAACAGATCCCACCATTAGACTCTAGAACTAGGATTCTTGAATTGAATAGGGCTTGACCTCAGCAGCCCAAATGGTCATTTCCAACTTTATGACTCTGTGCTTCAAAATGCTATTTTTTCAGCCTTGGGCTCAAGAATTAAATCTGAAACAATATTCTGGACCGTTATGAATAGAATAGCATAGAGCTGGAAGGGACCTTGGAGGTCTTCTAGTCTAGCTCCTGCTTAAGCAGGAGAACCTATACTGTCTCAGACAGGTGAATGTCCAGTCTCTTCTTGAAAATCTCCAGTGATGGAGCGCCCATCATTTCTGGAGGCAAGCTGTTCCACTGGTTAATTGTCTTCACTGTCAGGAAGTTTCTCCTTACTTCCAAGTTGCTTCTCTCTTTGATCAGTTTCCAACCATTGTTTCTTGTCCTTCCCTCTGGTGCTCTGGAGAATAATGTGACCCCGTCTTCTTTGTGGCAGCCCCCCAAATACTGGGACACTGCTTTCATGTCTCCCCTATTTCTTCTTTTCTTTAGACTAGCCAAACTCAAGTCCTGCAGCCGTTCTTCATATGTTTTAATCTCCAGGTCTTTGATCATCTTAGTAGCTCTTCTCTGAATTTTTCCCAAACTCTCAACAATTTTTTTGTGATATGGTTATGAGTTGCACACTCTTTCCAATCCATTGCAAATTATGGCAGTGCCTAACAAAGAAACATCTGAATAAATGCTTGTGCTTCACGCTTTATGCAGTAATTGTTATTTTACTATCCCCCCCCCCCCTGTATATGCGTTTCTTAAATGTCTATGGTGGTTTATTCATTTGACCTAACAGACAATTTTTAAGCTCTGGGGTTTTTTTTTTCTGTCCAAATACATAACTCTTAAAAAGATCTTCAGTCTGTTTTTATGAATTGTAAAAACTAGGGCAGTCTTGATTTTCAACTGTATGCCCACAACATCTCACTATGTGATGAAAAATGCAAACCTCTTAGTGGAATTTCAACTAAACAAATTATAGTTTGCAACACTAATTTATGAGAGCTTGGTAAATACGAGAGATTTTTTTTTTCCGGTGGGTGCTGCTTAAATTACACAGAGATCACTAATTACACACTGTTCTATTCCAGAGTGCGCAGAATGAGTGCCACTGAAAAGAAAAGCATTCAAATTAGAATTTCAAAACTATTGCCGCTTATTAATTTTCCACAGCAAAATGATGCTCCAGCTTAGGAGCTTTCAGTATTCTATTAGAGGATTTGCATAACTGGTGCCATGCAAAAACAAGGAGAAATTACATCATGTTATATGAGCATGTGAGAAATTTTTCTAAATCACTTCCTTCTGACTTTGGGAAATAGGATGAGGAGCTAGACATTTTTTCAGCATTTCTTACAAAATTGTGGTAAGGTTATTCAGGTAGGCCAGCCACGTCCGAACTTCTATGGACCATATACCTGGTCCACAGAAGTTCAGACTGGCCTGCCTGAATAAGCTTACCACAGTTTTGTTAGAAATTTATAAGGTATATGTCAGGGGTCTTCAAACTTGGCCCTTTTATGACTTGTGGACTTCAACTCCCAGAATTCCTCAGCCAGCATGGGGGAAACTAAGGCCTCTTCATGACTTGTGGACTTCAACTCCCAGAATTCCTGAGCCAGCATGGAGGAACTATGGCCCCTTCATGACTCGAGGACTTCAACTCCCAGAATTCCTCAGCCAGCATGGGGGAACTAGGGCCCCTTCATGACTTGTGGACTTCAACTCCCAGAATTCCTCTGCCAGCGTGCCTGGCTGAGGAATTCTGGGA
The DNA here is from genome assembly GCF_001527695.2 of Protobothrops mucrosquamatus. Lineage (NCBI taxonomy): Eukaryota > Metazoa > Chordata > Lepidosauria > Squamata > Viperidae > Protobothrops > Protobothrops mucrosquamatus. The sequence goes on along the minus strand of NW_015390627.1, from coordinate 541 downwards.
GTTGAAGTCCACAAGTCATAAAAGAGTCAAGTTTGAAGACCCCTGGTATATGGTAACCGGAGCAAGATTATTGTATGCACGAACAATGGAAGAATAATGGTCTTCCCACAGTGGAGAAACTTTCGGCCCTTCACTCGCTCTCAGCCTGACTCAGCTCCCAGAATTGTTGTTGTGGGGAAAACGGGAGGAGGTGAGGTGTGTTGAACAGGTTCACCGCCTTGAGTTATTTGTAAAAATAATGAAGGTGGGATATAAACAAATAATGTAAATAATTCATTAAGCATCCTCAGTTGTGCCAAGCTGTCTGTCGAGACTGACTCGCACTTTCAGCTATATTCCGCTTTGCTCGTAGCCGGACAAGGAAAAGGGAGGAGGAGGGGGATGCAATGCAAAAGGGGGGGGGGATTGCATCTGAGCATTGCCACAATGGCATTTATAAGGCAGTATGTTTGTATGTCTCCTCCTCTCCTCTCCCCTCCCTTCCCCTCTGCCTTCCCTCCCTCTACCTCCCCTCCCTCCCCTCTCTCCTCTTCCTTCTCCC
>NW_015390626.1:23469-35703 GCF_001527695.2 Protobothrops mucrosquamatus | reverse complement strand
TTGGATTAAATGATTCTATAAAACTATTAGTAGACTCGTGCATGTTCTTTCATATGCTATTTAGTTCAATCAAGCTATCAAAGTTAGGACAGGCTCCGTACTGGCATACAGGCAATTGCAAGGGACATATTATCATAGCTTCAATACACTGTAGTCTGCTGCTTCCAATCACCTTAGTATTCCAAATACAGAACATTGACAAAGATTTCTTCTATTACCTCATACTTATTATTGTACAAGAAGAATGCACACTTCAGCTCACAAGTTAATACCCATGTCTCTTTTTTTTTAATTAAAAAAATTAAATTTGGTCTCTTTGAAAAGTCTGTACCTATTATTTAATTACCTATGCATGTGCATATGTTCATGGATATACTTATATGTATGCATGCATGTTCAATAATTCTTTCCTGAATTAGAATGAAATTGAATTTTATTTATGAATTAAATCTCCTGAGGAAAGCTCAAACACTTACCTTTCCTTGGCAACAACAATGCCTAAAAGTTGATCTTCTAGTCCTTCTGGAGTAATCATAAAATTTAGCAAAGAAACCTTTGTTGCTAATTCAGGTAAATAATGTGGATTCCTTAATTTGGTGGTAATATAAAATTTGAAATCAAAAGAATATTCAATTATTGTTTCACCAAGTCGAATGCAATCCATGCCCCCTAGTGTTAAAGAAAAAAAAGCATTTGTTTTCTACACCAACAGCCTTTAACTGGCAGCAAGTTTAGCAGTTTAATAATGTAAAATAAATTACACATATGATAGTTAAAGAGATTATAACTGTATTCGGATATCACGTTCAATGATAGTTTGGGATACCCTTGGATTCATGTAGCACTGGTTCCATTTCTCTACTGCACAACTAGTCTTAAAATAGCATTTTAAAATAAAACAAAAGAAAATAAAAGAATAGTACTGAAGTCCCAAGGTTGCTAATAGAGACATCCATGAAGACCCCAAATGTAGATAGATCTGTGCTTGCTCAAGTCAGCAAAATGTTACAAACTGAAAGTTAATAAGAAATTCATGTTGTGTTTTTTTTTCTTATCCCCCTTGATTTTATTTCTTAAGTCTGCAAATCCCAAACTGCGGGCCATGGGTCCTAGCGCATCACAGCGCATAGTGTGGGAACTGCTAGAAGCCTTGTGAATCAGGAAAATTTGGGAACCTCTACATTAGATTTATTATTTGCAACACTCACTTTGATAAGCCTTTGGTTTTGGATTTTGGTCAAGTATGTCATCTTCTGCTTCTGTGATAATCTTGTACCTCATGACACTCCCTCTTCCATTCAGTTAATCCCTGGCACATCTTTGCCTTGTCTTATCTCCATCCAAATAAAATAAACCTTTGTACTTATTTAGATTTGTCTTGCTAACACTATTGGTCCCTTCCTGCCTTCTACTCACACCATGGGAATATCTGCATTGAAGATATTGCAACACATTGCAACACATGCAATCCCCATGTGTTCAATTTCAGAGGGCAAATGTTGGGGACCATTAAAGCTAAGAATTAGAGTTATCAGAGATGTCTGTTAATGTTATTTTAACTCCAATTTCTTTTTTTTTATTCACACATTATTAAAACTCACTTTACTGCCTTTTGAATAATGTTGAAGCCTAGTATAGAAACCCAATGGTTTCATCTCTTTAGCAGTATGCATAAAATTTCTTTGAAAGTTTATGCCTACATACAGGGGAGCTATTCTGATTGAAATGACTCTGCTCTTCTGCCTCTTTGGAACCAACAGATTATATACTTACTAGTCTATGCTTAGCCCATAATTTCATATCTTTTTAGCACAGACTTTTATGTAACCTGATATAAAAAACTGAACAAATTGAAGAAACAATAAAAGCTGAATGGAAGGGAAGAATTCTATAGAAGCCAGAATAAATGCACCTATCAAAGTCCTACTTATAATGGACATTCTATCTTCCTTACAAGGAAACATATCGTCTGCTTTTAATTTCCAACTCTCTTTGCCTGAATGTTGGAAAGCAAAAACAGACAAGAAATTATTAATCAATATTATACGTGCAACATGGCTCTTATTAAATAACAGCAGATTAAGGTTCTTGGATTTAAATCTGCAATGCATGCAAATTTGATTATAAAATAAAAATAACAGTACTAAAAAACTGTATTACCTTCATCTGTTACTAGGCAGCAATATTTGAGGAATAAAAAGAAACACATTAAACAGTGTAATGGACTATTTAAAAAACAGTAAACATTTCCTTTGAATTTTAATAGCTTTTATTATTTCTTGTACCTTGTTTAAAAGTTTGCCTAAGTAGCAAAGGTTCCAAGGAAGGATCTATCTCTTCTCCAACATTTTCAAGCAGAAGAGGAGTTCCAAACTGAATGCAGTTTTCTAGAGTTCTCATGTAGTCTGAGTCAGTAAATTTTATGACACTCAGTCTGTTCTCTTTCTCGGAATGTTTTATCCATTTATTTGCTTGACCTTGGGGATCAATCATTAATGGCCTACAAAATAGCACCAAATATTAATAATTCTAATAATTTCAGTTTAAATACTCAAATTGGTTTTAGTACTATTTTTAAAAAATGTTTAATAATAAACATTTGTCCTAGGAAATGACTTTGAAAATCGATAGAAAGGTGCCAACAACAATCAATGAATTTCACAAAATAATAGATTCTGATATCACTGAATCAATAATCAAGGATTATACTTTATTATATATACTTAAATAATATTAAATAGTATAGTACGGTTTCATTACAGTTAAAAAATTTACTTAGTACTGCAGATTTATTACCTCAGGCAGCTATTGTTTTGAATATGTAAATATGCCTTCAAGTTAGTCTTGACTCCTGGCAACTGCTTAAATGTCTCGCTGTAGTTCAGAGAGAATGACTGGTCCAAAGTTACCAAATGGCTTCATGCCTAAGAGAAGACTAGAACTAGTCTCCTGATTTCCAGCTAGTGATTTAACCTCGACACCAAACTAGCTCTCATTTATCTTTTTACATCCAAGAAAAAAAATCAGACTGCTCCCTATCCTGAAGGAATAGTTAAAATTTTATATAGATAAGTATGTATTTGAATGTAACTATATATATTCAACAATACACATAGAAAACAGAAAGAAAACATAACCAGAGGTTTAAAACTATCAATAGTTTTGCTTCAATAGCCTAATTTTAAATAATGCTAATTACCTACCAACGTCTAGAATTGTCAACAATCACACCGTTATCTATGGAAAACTGATCTGTTGGAAGACCTGCAATATTCCAGGCTCTAATTTTTATTGGATCACCAAGGGTCTTGCTTAGAGAGAAGCTTTCAGAACAAGGAATATTTTTTACCTGTAGGCACAGATAAAGCTTGCATTGATATTCATGATTATTAAACATGTGTACATATAGTATTAAAATAGGTCATATTGAATTACTCTTATTTTAAGAGTCAAGAGAAATTACATAGGAAAGGTTAATAGGCAGTACCAGGAAAAGTTCCTATACTTAAAGCAAGATTTAGAAAAGCATTTCACTTTTAGACTCTTCTATACTATTTTAAATACAGATTTAACCAGTGGTGGGATTCAGCCGGTTCACACCTCTTCGGCAGAACCGGTAACTAATTTTTTGTTGCCCAGGCCCAGAATGGACTTCCGGAAGCGGCATTCATACAGAGTACCAGTTGTTCACATATTTGAATCCCACCACTGGATTTAACTATTGTTTCCATTATGATGTATAGTATTAAAAATCATAATGCATGTTAAAATTATTTCCATCATGCTAATAACAAGATATATATGATCTATTTTGACAGAGTCATTGTTAGAAGATGACTATGTATATTCTAGAAATAGAGCAGTAAACTAATACTACCTGACAGAGTTTGCTCCACTCTTTAGTACATTCTTGTCGAAATCCAGCAGTAAAAGCACCAAGGTAAGCTATCACCCCTGCTGATACCAGAACATCTCCTGTCAAATTATCGTAAATATTCTGAAGATCATCTGCAGCATGAGACCATCTAAGGCAGAAAAGATAAGCAGATTGACCAAAGTGACATATTGAATAGTTTACTAAGGTTTATTTTTATTTCCTGTTATATCAGAGTTGTTAAAATTAATTATGTGTCTGAGAAAGAGCTATCAGGAAAAGGATATGTTGGAGACTTCTGGTTTTGCACAGTAGCGACAGGTTGCGGGCTTGCGGATTCTCCGCACCCCCACGGCTAATTTCGTCCTGCCAGGGGACCCTAAATGGGTCTAAGTCACCCCAGAGAGGCGACGAAGAAAGAAGGGTGCTCCAGCGATTCTGGAACAGCGGTGGCCATTCCGTTCAACTTGGGGAAAGTCTTCTAACCCAACAGGAGAAAGGCTGGCCGTATTGCATCAACCAGCCCAAGCTACTAGCAACTGAAGTCCAAAAGCACTAACCAGCACAACTGTGAACAGCGTGCTTGAAACTGGGTGAGGAATTCGATCTTCTCTTTTCTAGATTACATTTAATTTCCTGGAAAAGATCCCAAGAAGCAAAATACCTCCGAAAGGGAAGGAGGGGGATTTCCGTCCCACCCTTATACTAACGGAAGCGGCGAATTAATCTTTTTATGAAGGATCAAAATATATGGAAGTGAAATAAATATAAAACCTGAAACTAAAATTTGAATCTGAATAAATCTAAAATTGTTTGAATGGTTAAGACTCTTATTTTAAAGATAATTGTTCATTTTGGAAATGGAAAAACAAATAGTTGCTGACACCTAGTAGCAGATGAAGACTATGACAGCTATGACTTTAATATAAGACTTGGCAAAATCTGGGAAAAGCTAATCTGTGTCTGTGACCTTCAAAGCTTTAACAACAAAGAACAGCTGTGACAAAAAAAGACAATAATCTGGATTGTAGACAAAGAGAGAATTATAAATTTCAGGAAAAAAATCTTTTTTGAACTATTTGGATTACAAATATCTGTCTAATTGGGACTCTAAAGCTATTTGCAGGGAAAAAAAGAGGAAAACTCAAATTATTGGCTATCATGGATCAGAGATATGTAGAAAGAACATATCAAGAAAACATAAATACTTCACAGGAGGAGATATATAATATACTGCAACTAATTCAAACAACAATGACTTTAAACCACAAAGAAATCCAAAACAACTTTGAAAATATAAATCAATCTATTTCCAAGTTAACTCTACAACAAAAAAATCCCAGAAAACAACAACAGAGAAGAAGCAGATAAAACAGATAAATGGATATAGAATTGAGAATATAGACTTAAAGATGGAAATTAACAAAACAAGGAAACATGATTTAATCCTAGTGGAAAATAATTCACAAGAATTGGAAAAAGCAACTTATCCCTTAAGACTACAAAATAAATCTGATGACAAGAAAAGAGATTGGATAAAATGGACTGTAGAGATGTCAGGAACATAGGAGAGAAAGGAAATGATAAGAGAAGCGGAGAGAAAGAAAAAGATTTTCAACAAACATGGAAAGGCAGAAGTCCTATACAAAGACACTTCTCCTGATTTACTTTTTATATCTACAGCAACATTTATGAACATACGGGAAAACTTTTTGATTCAGCAAAATACATTGATTAAGAAAGACACTGGGCAAAAGAAAAAGACTAAAGTGGAAACTAAGAAAATAGATGATGGGACTTACCAGAGAGAATACTTAAAAAAGAAACATTTGTTTGAATATGGTTAAAGAAATAGAAAAGTTTTGGAATATATATGTCACTCTAAGAGGGATGAATTCTCTAAATATAATATAGTATGCTTTTTTCCCTTTTTTGTTCTCTTTCTTGATATGAGTAATATAAAAAAAGTTGAAATGATTTAGATAAAGGAAATGTTTTAGATATTTAAATGTGATTGAATTTAAGAAAATTATAATGGATAAAAAGTGTTTTGAATAAGAGTTAAAGGACTAGATGACTAGATGTATTAAATGGAATGTTTGAAGATTAAACATATTTTTAATTATGGTTAAAAAGAATAAGAAATTTAGGAAATAAATACATATTAGCTCAGGAAGGATATATATTTTAAGAAGTATATTATTTTTTATGCTTCTTTACTCTTGCTTTTCTTTCTTTTTTCTACTGTTTTATCTATTCCTTAAGAATGTAAAAGTATGAGATGGTTTGTATGGAAAAATAAAGTTAAATTCTTAAATGTAATTAATTTTTGAGAAAATCTTAACCAGTAAGAATATCTAGAATTTGGTGGGAGAAACAAATTAAAATAAGGACTGTAACAGGATCTATGATAAGGCAACCAGAATGATTGGATAGAAAAGAAATATTATATTGATGTGATTATTATTTTTAGGACTATTGGGAAAAATTATATATTTAATTGTTATCTATCAAAACAATAACAATTGTATTAACTCAATGTTTGCAAAAGAGGATATTTTGGGAAAAGAGGAAATCAACTAAAACTATTATGTGGATTATGGATTATAGAAATCAATTGTTAGTGATTGTTTTACAAATGTAACCCAGACAACACACTTTTTGCCAATTATTAAGTGATTTATGTTTTTAAAAAATCAATAAAATATATTACAAAAAAAAAAGGAAAAGGACATGTTATATTTCCTTTGCAGAAGGAATGTTATTATTTTATAGATTGTATATGTTAACCAATGAGAGTCTGTCTGGAATATACAAAACATAAATAAAACAACTAGAGCTCAAAATAAACCTTTTATTATGTAGATATCATAAGACATGAAAATAGCCCCATATAGCAGCACAAAATCAGTTTAAAACAAACGATTTATCAGTAACTTGTAATTTTATCATTTTTTCAGGTTGTAATTTTTTTTTAAAAAAGTACTAAATAGTATGCAAACTCTTTAATGTTGTTTACACTTAAGTACCGCTGAAAAGTGTGTATTCTCTTCCTTATAATGGTTTTGCTAAAATGAGTACAAAGTATTTTCTCTGACCTTGATTTTTCTCCGCCAAGTCCTCCAATCAGCTTTTCTGCTCTTTCTAGCTTTTTAGCACACAGATCCACTTGGAATTCTAAGCGGGCTTTTTCTTCAGTTTTCTCAATGAAGGTTTCTTGCAATGCTTCCAAACGATCTTCAACAGCTTTAAGTTCAGCTCTCTTCTTATTTAATAATGCCATAGTCTGTGCTAATGACTGCTGGGCTTCTGCTAAGCGGGCTTTCTTTGGAGCAACCACCTATTTAATAAATTTAGATTGTTATATTCTATAATAATTATGATTTCAAAAACAAAAACAGAACTTTTAAAATGATTAAATATGACAAGATTGCCTATTCTTCAGTACACTTAGGCTAAATTGTTCCATTCTTCAGCAACCTCCCATTTGGATCTTGAGTTGATCTTGAAAATGACTGAGAACTTTCAATTAAAGCAAAATGTCATTGCCACAGTTCTAGCAATAGCTAAATGGAATCAGAATACAAATGACTTAACACAATAGACACTTGGAATCAAATGTGTTTGGCAACTTGGCTGTTGATTCACATATATATGTTGATTCACATACATATATCTACATGGAGGGAAGTAAGCAGTGGGGTACCACAAGGTTCCATCATAGGCCCAGTACTCTTCAATACCTTCATAAATGACTTAGATGAGGGAATAGAGGGGGAACTCATCAAATTTGCAGATGACACTAAGTTGGCGGGAATAGCCAACACCCCAGAAGACAAGCTCAGGATCCAAAAATGGGTCCTATCCAACAACATGAAATTTAATGTGGAGAAAAGCAAGGTTTTACACCTAGGCAGAAATTAACCAAAGGTATAAGTCCAAATTAGGCGAAACATGGCTCAAAAACCTTAACTGTGAGAGGGACCTTGGAATCCTAGTAGATGATCACTTAAACATGAGCCAACAGTGTGCCGCAGCAGCCAAAAAAGGTAATACAATTCTTGGTTCTATAAATAGAGGCATAGAATCAAAATCATGTGAAGTATTAGTACTGCTTTATAAATTCTTAGCAAGACCACACCTGGAATACTGCATCCAGTTTTGGTCACCAAGTTACAAAAAATATGTTGAGATTTTGGAAAAAGTACAAAGAAGAACAGCTAAGACGATTAAGGGCCTGGAGACTAAAACATATATGAAGAATGGTTGCAGGAATTGGGTATGGCTAATCTAGAGAAAAGAAGGACTAGGGGTGACATGATAGCAGTATTCCCGTATTTGACGGGCTGCCAGAGGGGATCAACTTATTTTCCAAAGCACCAGAAGGCAAGACAAGAAACAATGGATGGAAACTAATCAAATAGAGAAGCAACCTGGAATTAAGGAGAAACTTCCTAATAATGAGAACAATTAATCAGTGGAACAGCTTGCCTCTAAAAGTTGTAGATGCTTCATCACTGGAATTTTTAAAGAAAAGACTGGACAGCCACCTGTCTGAAATGGTATAGGGTCTCCTGCTTGAGTAGGGGATTAGACTAGAAGACCTCCAAGGTCCCTTCCAGTTCTATTCTGATTAATATTAAGTACTTCCTTCTAGATCTTTTCTTATTTGCAATGTAGAATTATTTTCTAACACTGTATTTTTCGGATAGATTGCTGCAGAAGACTATTCTCCTGTTAAGACATTACCATGAGATTTCTTACTGCTGATTCGTACACACAGATTTTTTTCAGGGATCTTCACTCTATTACAGTGTTACTAGTCTATGACTAAAATGATTGGCAGAATTATGGACTAGAGGTTTATACTACATATCTTGTGCTAAACTAATGTAATAATTATAGTAATTATAGTATGATATACTGAACTTCCATATTCAAAAGCAGTGTACATCCACAAATTGTATTTGTGATGCAAGGGAATCTGACTGGGAGCAATCATATTTTCAACATAAAAAGAAAAAAACTTAATAATACCTTTGCTACTCGGTCATAAACCTCCATTGCCATAATCCATTTACATAACCCTTCTGCTGCAGAAGATGCTTTAGCCACTTTGGGAGGATCAAATTCAGGATTAGTTAGATATTCCGAACGAATCTTCTGCATCACTGATACCTACAGTATATGAAACACACATTACTTACATCTGAAATACAGGATTCAGCAGTAAACAATTCTCTAAATCATTTGACTATTATTAATCATGTATTACTGGGTAGCTTTTATAATCAAGCTACAATTTGCTCCCTCTGCCTGTAATCCCTATCTTGCCTGAGCATATTTATGATAGAGATTGATGGATTCCCCTGGTTTGTTTCTCTCCTCTCCTGTCATCAGCTGATAGGAAAACAAGTTCTGACAGATGACAGATGGCTCTGGTTTGGCATAACATAATTTGCACAGATGTGTTCAATAGGAGACTATCAACAAGGAGAGAAGCAACCTAGAACTAAGGAGAAACTTCCTGACAGTTAGAACAATTAACCAGTGGAACAACCTGCCTCCAGAAGCAGTGAATGCTCCAACACTGGAAGTTTTCAAGAAGAGACTGGACAGCCATTTGTCTGAAATGGTATAGGGTTTCCTGCCTAAGCAGGGGGTTGGACTAGATGACCTCCAAGGTCCCTTCCAACTTTACTACTACTACTACTACTACTACTACTACTACTACTACTATTACTACTACTACTACTACTACTATTATTATTATTATTATTATTATTATTATTATTATTATTATTATTATTATTATTATTATTATTATTATTATTATTATTGTCTGGGCAGTGTTTTTGCCCTATTCTGAAATTGTGCTAAACCATGCTCAAAAGAAGTCTAACAATCTGCTAATATCAACAGATCAGTTCAGAAAGAACTAGCCTCATTTGCTCCCCAAACCATAATGTATGTTGGAAACAATACCCAAGAACTGAATGGAAGGACAGAGGCCAACATCAGTTTAAAGTGGCCAATAGATGCTGGGCTAATCCATCCCTAGGAGTCATCTGTCTGCACCAGAGAAATGGTCAGTGAAGAATCACTGCAGCCACAGAAAAATTATTATAGCTTGCTGCCTGCTTAAATGAGAACACATTACTTAAAGGGTAGAACATGTAGCAATGACTTTAAGCTACCCCCAGATATGAACCAGGCGTGAAAACAAGGCAAGATCATGAGCATGTGGTTTTTTTAAAAAAAGTGGCTGGGGCTTGTTTGTGCCCTAGCTAGATGGAAATAAGAAAGGGCTTACAATTATTATTCTCACATGACTGACATGTGAATGTCATTCTTCCATTTAAAAAAAATGCTGGCTTTTAAAGAAGAGACAAGACACAGAGTCTATTGTGTTCACTCTAATTGAATCACAATTTATTATTTTTGAAATATACAAAGACTTACTGGAATGTTATCTTTGTCATATTCTCTCAAATCTCTAAGGAAATTCATTTCACCTAAAAGTTTTTTGCTAGGTCCCCAGTAGTCTAAAATCTAAAAGAAAGTTAAAGAATTATATTAAATAGTTTTAAAGGTAATGAGAAAGTGGGAAAATGCAGAGGGTTTTCTAATGAATGTATAATTTGAAGGATATTCAATAAGAGGACGCAGAAAATAATTTGTATAGAATAAAAAAACTATCACTGACTATATATAGCAAAGACTGTGAATTTGCATTTCAGACTCAAACACAAAAGGGTTCTTTAGCGTACACATGGGCACACAGCTAACAGCTGTGGGCAAGTCCTTGAGCAAACATGACTTTCTCATGTTTGTGGCAGCTGTGGTTTCTAGGAAACAACAGCGCTGCTTTAAGGATTGCTGAGAGATGCTACATAAGAGGCATCTTATGGATCTGAAGATATATGTCTTTAACTCCAAAGCTCTACACAACCCAACTCTCTGCACACTGTATGTATGAAAATGAATCCGTCTTACATGTTTGAAAAATTTTGAGCTTCATCATTATAATCCTCCCATGTAAACTATTAACATATGAAATTAAGCGGTAGTTTGTTTCTAATAGCGGTGTAAAAATAGATGATAAAGGAAAAATCCACATTTTAGTAAAAAACAGGGAACCAAAATATTGAATTAAAAAACTGAAAAATCCATTAGTCTGTTATATAAATTTCAACTGTCAAGCAAATGATAATCTTATTTTCTGAGTCTTCTTATAAACTCCACTTCCACATTCCTAGCCATTCTTCCTATCAAGATAGAAATGCTTTGCTAACAGTGTATTTATGGAACCAATAATCCAATTTACTGTTCTCTGCAATTTCTCATTTCATGATGAAAACTAAGACAATTTTCATGAAGATGAAGTATTGATAAAGCAACTTTACCATGCCCGCAGTTTTATTTTATTTAGCTCTAGGTATATGTTTCCTGTTTATTAAAATGAGTTTTGCCACTAAAAGCATTTTGCTTTGCTTCAATTACTTTACCTTGCCTCCAATTCCAGAAGGATCAGCAATTTTTTCTGGTTTGATATCCTTCATGACACAAATGGCAGCCATAACCAGTTTAACTCCAGAAGGTGGATTCTTCATTGATTTTACAATTGTAATATCTGCAGGCTAAAATATTATATATTGTCAAGTTGTAGTTTCCAAAATGTTACATATTTAAACAGATATGCTACCTGTTCTTATTTGAAAAAGATCAAGGACTAAACTTTGATCTGGATGGAGTAAGGGATGGAATACTCCTTCAATCAAACAATGATCAAAAGAATGCTATTCCAACCAAGTCTCTCTATTTAGGGTTCTTTCATAAACTCTTACTGTCATTAACTTGCCTTCAGGGTGTCAAGAGCAGCCAATGCTGCCTCTAGTGCTGGAATTGCTTCGGCAAGGTCACTCTCACATTCATTTTTCAGTGCCTGGGCTTCGGCTGCCTTTTCTGTAGCAAGCTCCTCGTCTACTTTTACAGTTTTGCTTTTTGCTTCAACCTCAGCAGATTCTTTCTCAATGATCTAGAGAGGGAAGGTAAAGTAATAAATAAACAATTATAATGAAACAGCTACACAATCCATTAGAGTCATGCATTCAGTTAGTAAGACCAACTGTTCTGAACTTCTGAGTTTATAGTTGGAGCCGTATAAAAAGTATAAAAAAATTAAGCTCTGCATAAAATTAATGATTGCCACTAGAATTATTGTCTGTGACTTCTTGTATTGATGTTTTTGAAAGCATGTTTCTATCAAATATATGAGCATCTATGTCAACTGTCCCACTCAGTCATCTAGCAAAGAAAGACTCTTGGCTATTTGTTTTTGCCAAGAGTATATTGAAGTT
>NW_015390626.1:14890-22848 GCF_001527695.2 Protobothrops mucrosquamatus | reverse complement strand
TTGACAATGGATAGTTGTCATGGCAATTGGGACAGCTAACATTACAAAAACCTGAGAGGAGAAAAACCAAGACATTATTTATTAATTAATAATTACTATAATTCCTAATAGTTTTGAAACTGATCTGAAGCATTAGAGATTGTAGTTTGCCATCTGACTTTTATTTAACACTAATGTAAGCTAACCACTATCATTTACATCACTGGCTTGCCATGTATAGCATAGCACAGCAAAGCAAAATCTTTATTTTTGTGATTGACCCCCACAAAATGATATTAGAATGATGAACATTTACCAACATTTCAGTATGAATAGTTTAGCCTAAAAATCATAAAAAATACAAATTTTCTAACACAAAGCTATAAAATCACCATATCATTAAAATATTATAATTAGTATGATACTTTGATTGTATACTACAATAGCCACATTATCCTGAGCATCAGAAATTTTACCTTCATCATGGCTGCATTATCCACTTTTGCTTGCTCCAATTTAGGTTGCAAACCCACAAGTTCTTTCTTCATTTCACCAACCTGAAACCAATAGTAGTTGAACATGAATTGTTTAATATTCACAAACTAGAAAGAAGAAATAAAACATTTATTATGTACCATTGGGATTACAATCTTAAAACTCATTGATTTTGGAGAAGATCCTCTGAACCAATGATATTTATTTATGGGTAAACATGCTAGGAATTTCTTGCCTGCCATACAAATCAAGGAGAGTTCAAAAGTTGGCTTGAAACTCAACATTAAGAAAACCAAGATCATGGCATCTGGCCCTCTCAATTCCTGGCAAATAGATGGGAAGAAATGGAGGTAGTGACAGATTTTATCTTCCTGGGCTCCAAGATCAGCACAGATGGGGACTGCAGCCAAGAAATTAAAGACGCTTGCTCCTGGGTGGGGGGGAAGCTATGGCAAATCTAGACAGCATACTAAAAAGCAGAGACATCACCCTGCCAACAAAAGTATGTATAGTCAAGGCCATGGTTTTCCCAGTTGCAATGTATGGCTGTGAAAGTTGGACCATAAGAAAGGCTGAGCGCCAAAGAATTGAGGCCTTTGAACTATGGTGCTGGAGAAGACTCCTGCGAGTCCCCTGGACTGCGAGGCGATCAAACCGGTTAGTCCTAGAAGAGATCAACTCTGATTGCTCTTTAGAAGGCCAGATCCTAAAGTTGAAACTCAAGTATTTTGGCCACCTAATGAGCAGGAAGGACTCACTGGAGAAGAGCCTAGTGCTGGGAAAGATTGAGGGCAACAGAAGAAAGGGATGACAGAGAATGAGGTTGCTGGATGGAGTCATCGAAGCAGTAGGTGTGAGCTTAAATGGACTCCAGAAGATGGTAGAGGACAGGAAGGCCTGGAGGAACGTTGTCCATGGGGTTGCGATGGGTCGGACACGACTTCGCAACTAACAACAACAACAACAAATCAAATCATATGCAAATGTAATTATATTTCTTGAAATAAATGCAAATAGTAACAAGAACTTTTTATTTAAAACAAATAGCACTAGAAACAACCCAATTAAAATAAAGGAAAAAGCTAAGATTTTGAAATTATGAAGCTACTCTCACAAGGCAAAAGTGTACTTTTATTATTGATTCACCTGAGATTCAGCAAAAGCTAATTTGTCTAATCCATTAGTATATCTTTTTTTTGCCTTCATGATAGTATCACGATTCTGCGTCAAAAGAAGTTGGAAGGAACCAATAAGTTCAAGGTAGGAAGTAGGTGTAACATAGTTATGTCGTCCCAACTCGTTCAAAAATCTGCATCAATAAAAATAATGCATTAATTAACAAGGATTCAAAGAAAAAGATCTATTTTGTTTGATAATAAATATATATATGCTTGTTCCTTTCCCTATGTGTATGTAGCAGAATAAGCAAGACATTTAAATTAGGAAATTATAATTGGAATGGCTATTATAATAAAACCAGTGACCCCCTAAAGCATTTGATAAATCGACTCCACATTGAAAGGCTTGAACAGGGGTAATTCAGCTTTTGCTTCCCATATAATCCCATTTATATAATGGAATAATATGGCTAAAACCAGACTATTCCTATATACTTCCTTCAAAATGCATTATGAAAGTAGGATAACTTCCGATAGTTTCAGATTTGCTGGTTAGAGCCAAATATGAAAAACAGACATTCATATTATTTAGTCAATATCCTCAAAGAGGCTCACTTTCACTTATCCCCCACATTCTGAAAATCTGAGAGAAGAGGCAATAAAAGAACAAAAATCCAAGAAGAGATCCAGATGTTCTTGCTTTAACCATCCCTTTACAGTGAAAGCCAGAGCCCAAGCCAGAATTTATTTGAGAAGGTAATACATAAACAGTATGTAATCTAACCTTATTATATTGATTTTATCTGGAATTTTGCAAAGGGGATCATTGCCTCCTTTCACACACACACACATCGAATATTTCCCTTTCCCCAATATATTCCCTTTTATATCAAGAGGTTAATCTTCACTCATTTTCTAAGGGAGTTTTTCAATAACATCTTCCCCATGGCAATGCCTCTTGCATTTGCCTCTTGCATTTCTGTGCTGGCACATGGTTTGTTAAATTCTATGGTTCTAGGCTTTAACCAAGAAGATTCAAAACACTTTCCTTTCTATTCTCCTAGAGCCGAGGTGAATGAAGAAGTTCTGGATAGAAGAGTCAAGGGCTTCCCAGCTGGAAAAGTAAGATGTCCAATAGTAGCCTATTGTAAATTATCTTTTACTGGACAGTCTTAGAAGCATTTCCTGTAGAGTCCAGGGAAATTTCAAATGATCCCTCCTCCCAATTTTGTTTTATATGCTGGAATGCCTTCTTTTGCATTTATATTAGGAGCATAAACCTATATAGAAAGCTAACCTTTCAGAAAGTGATAACACAGATGTATGGAAATGTTTACAAATGGGAACCACTTCTTGACGTTCATTTTCTGTGAGCTCAAGCTTTTCCAAGAATTTAATAGCCACACGCTCAAGAGCATCTTCAGGCCATGGCTGTAAGCACAAGGATATAAAGTTTTCTTATAATGTGTCTTATTATACATTGTATTTGCTACTCCATTCCACTAACAGTTTGTCATGAAATTTGTCAATTGCAGATGAGCAAAGAAATTGGAAAAAGATTCACATTACCTCATTCCAAAGATATTCCTTTTTCTTGTATTTCACATAAGGTCTTAATCAATATAATAACCATCTCGACAAATAGTGGGGAAAAAACCATTTAATTTTTTTTTAGTCAACAGATGAATTTTCCTCTTACACATTCATTTTATTGTATTTATTTTACTCCATATGTATTCCTTTGTATTACATATTAACAATCTACCTCAGGCACCACAAGACCATGTCCAGGGATTTTTTGGATCCCATAAAATATCTCCATACTGTTCTCTAACCATGTTTAGAGTAGTAAGTAGATGAAAGTTGGATCCCCCCATCCCATATTCTACATAGAATATAATGAATGACAGTAAATGAAAGAGAAGTGATTAATCCACTCTGTTCACTACATAAACAAGGTAAAACAATAAGGTGTTGTTTTACACTACACATGACTATACACAACAAAATAGGTCAGGTAAGAACCATTCCCCACTATGATCATATTGGAGTAAAATATATATATATAATCCTAGAATATGTAGTTTATAGTGGAATTCCACTATATCATTCAATAGTATAAAAGAATATATTTTTGAATGGCACTGAGATGCTTTAAGAGACTTTTAAAAAAATCTATGTAGTATACAAGCATCCATTCCAAGTGACTGCTAACAGTTACTAATAATTCAAAGTTGGATTATTCTCTGTAAGACAGAATCTTTTTAACATTCATAAAATCTACGAAAAACATTATCAACATCAAAGAGAGTAAAAAGCAAGTTTTTATGAGCCTGGTAAATATACTGACATCACTCTAAGTATTTCTACAAACCTGGAACCAGTCAATAGTACAACAGTTGATGAGAGATGGAAATTGTCTCAGTCGATTGCGAAAAGCATCTCCAATTGGACTGAAAGCTACTACAACATGGAGATTGTCTTTGCAACGGTTCACAAAGAAAGCAAATAAGGCCAACGGACCAAGCTCTTCATGCTTATAGCCTGCCTGGGCTACAGCACGAACTCCCTAGAAAATAAAGCACAGAAGTAAATCACCCAGTTCCAAAATCTAGTTTTGGAAAGCAATCTGACTACTAATAGGAACTGTAATGTATTCATCAAAAGAAATTAACTTGTAAAAAATATATGTCTGATTGAGAAAATGATGCTAATTAAACTGATAAATATGCAAATAATAATAATTTATTAAATGTGTATGCGTCCAACTCTCAGTGATTCTGGATTGTAAATAAATTCCCTAATCTCAATAACTGCAGTGGACTGTAAAAATCTAAAATATTAATATTTTTCAATTGAAGCTAGTGATAAGATTTATTTAAACTGCATTATATTTTAAGACACTTGTCCTATTTCCTTTTTTTGCTTTTTATTAATTATATTTCTATACCACCAACTCTACAAAGAGTTCTGGCACTTCACAATATTCCACATAAAAACATCATCCTATTCTAGTATCTACAACCCAGTAATTTCCTAAGAATTAAAGGCTCTGATAGTAAATTTTATCTTAACTACCTTCAAGTAACCATCAGTAAGAGTGACATTCAAATGACTTGGGGGAGATCATTTTCAAGAGATAAAGTCAAAATCAAAAAACATTTTCTTCTGCTTCCTCATCCCCAACTTCATATATGTGAGATAATTTCAGCATCCCATATCTGAGTGCCAATCCGTAAAGGACTATGTATTTTAAAACCAGACTCTGAACTGTCCCCAGAAGTGTTTTGAAGCCAACAAAGCAATTGCAAAACCAATGCTGTATATAGTTATGCTGATTCTCACTTGCCACTAGACAGGGAGCACTTCATTCTTCAGCAACAGTAGGTTTCAAGTAGTCTCTAATAACAGTCCTATATAAAGTATATTTGCAGCGGTAAACCCAAGAAGTGATAAGAGCTTGCATTACAGTTACAAGGCCTCCTATTAGTCTATTAGTGGTGCATTATTATCTATACAGTATAATATACAGATAGGTTTTAATTTATCAACTAGGGGCATGGTTCAACTGAGGTTAAGCAACTTACAAGTTATTTCCCTTTTAAATAAAGCAGAATTAAACCGCAGTCTTAGTTGTGGCCATGTGTGGTAATATTTTAAATTCTAATCTTAGTATTTTTTTAAAAATAATTCTAATAAGTAATTATAATATTTAAGAGAAATATTATATGGGAATACCTCCATAACTTCCTGTTTCTCATCAGCTGCAAAAAGATTGGGTACTTCTCCTGTATTAAGCACACTGTCAACATCTTCTAAAAATCCTTCTTCTTTGATTTGTGTGTCTGTGATCAAAAACACAGTCTTCAAGCCCTTCATACCTGCGCTCCTCAGAAGGTTCTAGAAGTAACACAAACATTATTAAGCATTCAGTGCAATAGAGACAATAACCCCATTAAGGAACTACCATGACCATCAACACTGTTACCTACTTGGGTAATGAAATGTCTGCAAGAAAACATCCAAGCTCAGAGAGCACCAAGAACCTCAAAGTAGTTGTAACTGCTGTTATGAAGACTCTCCTCTCCCTAGTTCTTTATTAGTTTTTTTTACTTTTTATTTCTAAAATCTGTATTTTTTTATTCTTTTAAAAATTTAATAAATTTGTATATATATAAAATGTGTGTGTGTGTGTGTGTGAATGTGTGTCTGTATACGCATTATATGTATAATATCATTATCTATCACATTAGAATAATTCATGTATTACTCATTTCAAATCTCCCCCCCCCCCCGCAAATCTTCCACTGCCAGAGTACAGAGCACTTCAACTCAAATACCTCATGGAATAAGTACAGTATTCCAGCATGCAGAAAATTTCATTTCTCACTGACCTTTTAAACTATATAAGTTTAATGGGTAAAATCCTGCATGGCATCTGGTTGTATAAATTATTCCAGGGTGGTTTTAAAAACATAATTCTAAAAAAACAGTTAATTAATTATGTTCTACCAAGGAGATATCAACTCTTAGCCACCACAAAATAGATTTTTTTCCAGAATCACTGGTCCCAAGTCTGGTCCTTCAGATCTTTTTAAAACCATTAAGAAGACTTTGAGCAATATAAATTCAATTGTATATGTTTTTACCTTTAGGTCGTCCCTCCACTCATTCATTCCATAGCTCTTGGAAATTTCAGGTTGGAAAATATTCATTTTTGCCATGGATGTAGCCAATCGGGTCAGGGATTGTCGTCCACTTCCTCCCATTCCAACAAGTAAAGCATTACCTCCAGATTGCTTGAGCACACGGCATATACGAGATAAATGTTCCAGTACATACCTTTGATTCAAAAAATATCAATGTCAGCAAACAACATTACAATTAAAATCAAATCATTTTTATATAAAGATGGAAAACTTTAAAAAAGTGGTATAAGCTGTAATATAAATTTAACATAATTTTACAAAAGGAAAACCTCAGATTCTGCCTGCCCCCCAACATTAAGAAAAAATAGACAGGTTTGGCTGAATGTTAGTTAACTAAATATTTATAAAGAATTATTTCTCATTCTCTATACTGAAACACATCATTCCTTATCTTTTACTTAAATTGAAAATTCTGGAAAATTAAAGAAACAACGAGGACTTGGGGGAAAAAACCTGATGCTCATGTTAAGGGAATAACACTATTTAAAATATGTTTTGATTGTGGCACGTAAAATTTGTCTAATTTATTTCCAAAATCTATACAGTTTATAAAAAATACAATCTGTTGACTTTGGGGAAAAAAAGTCAGTATGATTCAGGAGTTCTATATAAGGTAATTAACTACTGCTACCAGACTCGGCCTGGGCAAGCTCCTAAGTTAAATTAATAATAATAATAATAATAATAATAATAATAATAATAATAATGATGATGATGATGATGATGATGATGATGATGATGATGATGATGATGATGATGTTGATAATAATAATAAAGTTGGAAGGGACCTTAGAGGTCTTCTAGTCCAACCCCCTGCTCATGGAGGAAACCCTATACCATTTCGGACAAATTAGTTTCTTCTTAAAAACTTCCAGTGTTGGAGCATTCACCGCTTCTGGAGGCAGGTTATTCCACTGGCGAATTGTTCTAACTGGCAGGAAGTTTCTCCTTAGTTCTAGGTTGCTTCTCTCCTTGATTAGTTTCCATCCATTGCTTCTTGTCCTGCCTTCAGGCGCTTTGGAAAATAGCTTGACTCCCTCTTCTTTGTGGCAGCTCCTGAGATATTGGAACACTGCTATCATGTCCCTCCTTATCCTTCTCCTCATTAAATTAGACATACCCAATTCCAGCAACTGTTCCTTATATGTTTTAGCCTCCAGTCCCCTAATCATCTTTGTTGCTCTTCTCTGTACTCTTTCCAGAGTCTCAAAATCTTTTTTATATTGTGGTGACCAAAACCAAATAGAAATTATACTTTGTATTTTTCTAAATAGAAATAAACTACATTAGACTAAAAGTATTCTGTGAATAATTGTTGGCAAAAGTAATGTACAAAGCTATCGCACCTAAAAATTACTAGATTCATTCTTGTTTTATGAGTTTGATTATATTCATCCAAACATAGATCCACAACATCACTGAACATTTGTATATTTGGAATTTCATAATAAATTCTTTCATCTCCTTCAAGGTCAGGATTCATGTAGTCTCCAAACAGGAGATTTCTCATATCTTCTTCACTTATCTATTGGTGGAAAAGAAATGACACTCAGTTTATTTTAATACCATTATATGCAATTAAGAACACAGAAATTAGGTTATGATACTTGTACTGACAATTGTAATAAAAGGTTAGTGATAAAGATTTGAATGTGCC
>NW_015390626.1:7907-14598 GCF_001527695.2 Protobothrops mucrosquamatus | reverse complement strand
AGGAGAAACTTCCTGACAGTGAGAACAATTAACCAGTGGAACAACCTGCCTCCAGAAGCGGTGAATGCTCCAACACTGGAAGTTTTTAAGAAGAGACTGGACAGCCATTTGTCTGAAATGGTATAGGGTTTCCTGCCTGAGCAGGGGGTTGGACTAGATGACCTCCAAGGTCCCTTCCAACTTTACTATTATTGTTGTTGTTGTTGTTGTTGTTGTTATTATTATTATTATTATTATTATTAATATTATTATTATTATTATTATGTTTAAAAAAACGTGAAGAGATAAAAAATGAAGTGAAAATATTCCTCCAAAGGCAGCAAACCATGGAGAGTGGGTTTTTTTTAATGGGAGATTTTTCCCTCTCCTTCAAATAGATACTGTTACCGTTTCATACTTTTGCTGTAAAGAAAATGAGAGCTTTTGAAACTGTCATGCAGCAAGAAATCAAGTGGGTCTCTCTTGCACTTCCTTTCTATTTCAGAGAATATCCCCACCCAGATACCTCAATTAGATATCTTCCCAACCATAACTCACTCAAATTGCATGGCCACTGGAATATATCCCAACAGTCATATTCTGTAACCTCTCAAAAGAGCCAGAAGATGTTATCAGGAGTCATGGGATACAATGTCTTCATATATCCTTGGTTTTTTGCTTTTTTTGTTTTTTTGTTTTAAAAAAGGCAAGTAAAGAAAATATGGCTATTCTGAAATCAACATCCAGCAAAGAAACATCTTGCTTTGCCATATGGAATGACACACAATTGTATGATTTTGTTCTAGTTCTATTAAAGCTGGTCAGGCAGGAATGAATAAGAGATATTTTTTGTAATAAATACTGTGAATACTTACAGGTGCATTTCCTTGTCTCAGGTGTGAAAATACTGCATCAAATGCTTCTTTGAAATGTTCTTTCACAATTTCTTTCATGAGTTTGAACAACCAAGCCCTATCAGCATCATCCACAAGCCGGTCATAAAACACTCGAAATACTTCATGTACAAAGAGACGAATCATTGTATGCTTGTTGACAACTGAATCCTTCTTAATAAGCAAGCAGCCTAAGATAACTCGTGAAAAATCACGCAAATTGAATGTATAATGGGATTTGGCTGGTGTTGGCAATAGGTTTGCCATGGCTTTCTTGTATACCTTAATTATTGGAAAGAAAAAAAGCATAACTTTTAGAATTATGAACTTCATAAACTTAGATCACCAAACATGTATGTATTTACATTTGTACTGAATTTCAAGATTGCCCAAATCCATAACAGAGTTGGAAGGGACCTTGGAGGTCATCTAGTCCAACCCCCTGCTCAGGCAGGAAACCCTACACCATTTCAGACAAATGGTTGTCCAAACTCTTCTTTAAAACTTCCAGTGTTGGAGCATTCACAACTTCTGGAGGCAGGTTGTTCCACTGACTAATTGTTCTGTCAGGAAATTTCTCCTTAGTTCTAGGTTGCTTCTCTCCTTGATTAGTTTTCATCCATTGCTTCTTGTCCTGCCTTCAGGTGCTTTGGAGAATAGTTTGACTCCCTCAGGCAACCCCTGAGATATTGGAACACTGCTATCATATCACCCCCTTGCCCTTCTTTTCATTAAAAAAGAAACTGGCTCTGTTTGAAGGATGGGAGTTGTATGTATCTCTGGGGGATGCTGTTCCAGAGGACAGATGCCATAGCAGAGAAGGCATGCTTCCTCATTCCTGCAAGATGACATTTAACAGAAGGGACCAGAGCATACCAACTCTGCATCATTGTACTAGGTGGCCAGAAGATTTGGAGATGGATGCTCTCTCAAATATCTGAACCTTATGCCATTAAAGGTGATAAGCAGCACTTTTAATTGCAACCAGTCCTGGGCAGAGGCAGAGATTACATTACAATTAATGCAATGCTCATTTCATAATTTTTCTCATCAATCCCTTGCACACATTTTCCTCAATACTATTTCAGAAAATATTTGCCTGTTAGAAAAATTAGTTGCACTTTTCCCCCAAATGATGTACTCATGAGGCTATCTGAGTCATCTGGAAAATCTCTTAGTTTACATTTTAACACAAATAACTAAGCAGAGAATATGACCTACCTCCATAGTGCCACTGACAATCTGGTTTCCAATTGTGAAATATTCTGGAATAAATTCATTTACTCTGAGATACAAAGAAACAAGAGTAGAAAAAATCCGGACCATTGTTTCATCACTGAAGGAATTAATGGTGCAAATATTGAAATGTCTCAGGAAACGAGGTGTTACAGGATTTCTTCCACCACCTGGTGGACCCATGGCAGCCATCAACTGAATATCAACTAGTGTTATTTTATTTGTGTCTTTTAAATCATACCTTTAAAAGAAATATGCGATATTCAGACAACCACGGTGATATATGAAAGTTTAGTGCAATAGCATAAAAATACCTTAATATGCAACTAGCTAATATATAGTATTTTATATATTAACTGTGCAGCAAAGTTTCCCTTTCCAATCCTCATCTTTACATCATCCTGCAAACCTCCAAATCTGTTCCAGTGGAAAAGGAATTCCATTGGCAACAGGACAAAATTTGGTACAATACCACAATTTCTTAGTACTGCAGAAATGATCACATGAAAGGGGATTCCATATGGAGTCACACTTGCATTGTTATATACTATTATGAGTAATGAAACACTCACTAAGAAAATAAAGCTTTATTGTATATGGATATTTAAGAAGGATATATATTTATAAATATACACTTAATCCTCATTATTAAAACTTTATGAGAAATGCAGCTTCCTTTTAATAATATAGACATATCTAAAATTATCTTCTAAAAAAATCCACCTTAGAATTAAATATGTGGGATAGATGACTGACTTTTTCAGATTATGGACCGGACAGGGCAGAGTATTGTGGTTTTTCTTTTTATCCCCAACCTGGAAGACTAACAGGATGCTTCTTTGGCTAGCTACAGCAGTGACAGCTGGCTCTCAGGTTTAAACTGCTGAATCTACCAGGTATGGTTATGCCTTTTAATGAGGAAGAAACAAGACACTGAGCATGTTGGTTGCTCAGGAGAATCATACTGGTTACTGGTTGCATCTCCAGAATAGCCATTGGGGGGGGAGGGAGATCTACTTCTCTAGAGTAGCTGGCAACCCAACAACTCACTGTGACAAAAAATAATGTTATAACTCTCTAGAACAGTGGTGGCGAACCTATGGCATGCGTGCCAGAGGCGGCACGCAGAGCCACCTCTGTGGGCATGTGTGCCATCACCCCACCTCCCTCAGCAGCCACCCCAGAGGAGAATTGACCCTGGGCACAGCCTGCACGGAGCAGCGCAGCCAAGGACATGGGAGCCGGGCAGCAGGGACAAGACTCCGCCCTTGCGCCCCATCACGCGCAGATGTTATGGGGTGTGGATGGAGGGCGTGGCCATGGTGCTGCAGGGCCACCTGGCCAATTTATGGTGGGCCATAGAGGCGGTAGGTGGCCCTGCAGATGGACGGAGCAGGGGGCGGAGTGGGGACAGGGCAGGGGCGGGTGGGGTGGGTTTTGGGCACTCAGTGTCTAAAAAGTTTGCCATCACTGCTCTAAAATAACTTGCATTACATGGAGGATCCTTCAAATACTGGGCCAGTGTTTGCTTCAGGAAAATGTCTAGTGTTGCTCTCCAGAGCCACCAAATGGTTAAATGATATGTCCCGTTTTAAAAAAGTGAATTATGGATGTAATCCTGGAGGGTTTGTGCTGCTATGGCACAAAAATATTCAGGTCTACCTGCTTCAAAATATCTTGCTCTGAAGAAGGACCCCTCAGGTTGAGTATGAAAGGCAAAGTAGTTTATATTACTGCTACTAATAATGAAGCAGTCCCTCCCCAAAAATGCAGAAAAAACCTCCCACAGTGGTATATTCTCACATCTGAAACAGACAGATGTTTTGTATCACTGATAGTCTGATAACATTCAAAGATTTACTTATTATACAAAATAAAAAAATTACCAGATTCCATGATCAAAAAACTGTCTTAAAAGTTCAACTGGAGGCTGAGCTCCATATTGCTCCAGTGCAGGCATATTCATATCATCTACAAAGATTACACACTTCTTTCCCACAGGTGGCCCATATATTCCTTTCCGCCTTTTGTCCAGCCTGGCCATGATAATATTCTACAATAAAAAAGAACATGTTTCCATTCACTAAAAATAACTTATGAGGAATAACACATCAAATTATTGCATTCTTTTTAAAAATAAAGGTAATAATAATAATAATAATAATAATAATAATAATAATAATAATAATAATAATAATAATAATGTTGGAAGGGACCAAAAAAACAGTGAGTGACATGGCTTAACTTTAACTGCATAAAACCAACCCTCAACAGATGGACAACACCAATGCAAGAGAGATCACATTTATCACCAGCTGCAAAATATGGAACCTAAGCAAACTGGAAACAGAAGCTTCAAGAAATGCTACAAATGATAAAGAGTTTATTGCTAAAGATCTTGTTCAAAGAATCCTAGATCAGAAATTTGTAGCGGAACCAATTTCAAAACTGTTATCACAGTAGCACAAAAACTGTAGAAAGTAAGGAACATGACCTTGACAGAAATATGCAGAAACCAATACCAGGGGCAAAAGGAGCTGAAATATATTTTACTCCAGAACAATAAGATAATATTCAGAAGTGACTTAGGTGGAAACCTCCCTAATTTACTGAAGTATAAGAAGAACTAAGTAAAATCAGTTTTGCAAGATTCTATTATGATAATCAATCTCAATAAAGTAGTTTTAGTCTTACTATAGAGTTGATTTCCTGGTCTGGTCTAGCTAGTGGAGCTGAGAAAAACAGAAATGTGAACAAGCAAAGCAGCTCATATGCATGCATATCAACAGATGGGGCTGAAAGGTGATATACAGGAAGCTCTATTACTCTGTATACCCCTAAAAGTAAGTACTTATGAGATAGATGAAATTAAAAAAAACTCGTGGTACTAGTAGGAACATTATAAAACTCAAACATATGCATTATTGTTATTTTTGAAGCTTCATGAAGAATCAATCATTTGTTTCACCATCCTCTGATCCTAAGAGAAGTTTCAACTTTTCTACTCTAAAGATAAAAGGGCTATATTGTATAATTATTATGAAGAAAATTAAAAGAACTCATCCACATAAAGAGTCTCAAATAGCTTTCTCCACATGCATCCATAATAAATGCAGATAGCCACTTACGGCAAACTTATGCTAACAAACATATCAATTCACCTCTAACAGGGATGCCTCTGTGGCAATATCTTTCCTGATTTAATCAGATATTGACCCAGATGATTGAAAGTATGTAAAACTAAACAGAGATGCAAGCCACATTGTGCGGCAGAGTATATTGCAGTATGACATATTTCTAGCACACAATGCAAATAAAGCAGATGCAGACAAATGTTACTCTAACTTGTAATTTAAAAATGATTTATAAATGGTTTATAAAAGTTTTGTGGGTAAGTAAAACAGCTGATCACGAATCTTAAATAAAATCCACTTGATTTTTGAACAAAAATATGTATTTTATAGAAATATAGACATAGAGATATAGATATAGAGATATATACACACACATTTTTATATAGGAGTTCTTGAACCATTCTCCTATTTTTGCCCACAACAACATTGATGTGAGAGAGGTCACAACAATGTCCCTACAAGATTGCCTATGCTTAAATATAATATGTTTTATTCAGTGGTGGGATTTCAATATGTGAACAACCGGTTCTCTGTGTAGATGCCACTTCCAGAAGTCCATTCTGGGCCTGGGCAACAAAAAATTAGCTACCGGTTCTGCCGAAGTGGTGCGAACTGACTGAATATCATCACTGGTTTGATTGTTAATTATATCATTTACCTAAGCAAATGATAGAAATAAATGAACATTCATGTCAAATGAATCTAAATGTAAACTGCAGGTCTAAAACAAAGTAGGGTTCCAGCAAAAATAAATTTTAAAAATTCAAATTTTAATAAAAGATTCCAAATTCCCCAAAGAGAACTATCTCACTAACCTGAGTTTGATTGGCACTGGTTCGAGCTGAAAAGTTAAGGAAGAATGGGAAGTAGAGATCCTTTTGTAAGTGGTGCATTAGCTTGTCTTTTACGTATACAGACTTCCCAGTACCAGTAGGTCCCACAAAAAGCAGAGCCCTTGGTAAGAAATTCAGACATTAGGTTTTCATGACTAGACTAAACTAGATAGTACTATGATTCTGACAATTTTTTATTGCTTGAGAATCATATGACTGCTTTATAATTTTAGTTACCTATTCATGGAATCATAAAGAAATAAAAAAATAAATACAACTGAAATGTATGTAGAAGTCCTATATGTTAAGCAGAAAATTCAGGCAATCATACGTGCAAGATTGATGTCAGTCCCACTGAATGGACTAGACCACTAGGAGTCAACTCCACAGGAAGATTTAAACTATATTTATTGAGATTGGCTATAACAGACTTGCAAGTTTGATTGTGCTATATCTCCTTCTTCCTATACTTCACTGGACTTGGAAGGTGTCCATCTGAGCTACTTTCAAACATCATCTGTCTGTTGTGGACTTAAAATCATCCCTCCTGAGTGGCACAACTGACAACAACATTAGCATCATTAGCATTTGTGAAGACCTTTCTGTTTTCCCAAGC
>NW_015390626.1:0-4210 GCF_001527695.2 Protobothrops mucrosquamatus | reverse complement strand
AACATAGCTGCAAACAAAAACAGATACCAAAAAAATATCTAAATTATATGTATGCAATCCTTTTATAAAGGATTCTACCAACCTTGGGTTGAGAAAGAAAGTGTCTCAAGCTAAGGCCAACCTAGTAGATGCATTCAGCATAGCTGAACATAAAAATCACCATAGTTTCTATAAGATTTTTCATGCCTTGAAAGTTGTCCTGAGGAGGAATACAATAATGTGACAGTGAATAAACAGGTTTGCTGTTTATTGCAGCCCATGACAGCAATTCTATTGCTTTTACTAGTAGAAAAGGTAAATCTTAATATATTATTTAAGGACGAGCTTTGTAAGTATTTTTTAAAAGATAGGGTTTATATTAGAAAGCTTTTACAAAACATTTGGTTGTTACATTCTTGCTCAACACATGAACTAATTGTTTTCATTTCCTTTTCTGCAGTTGTTTGAATTCAATCCTTTTTTATTTTTTTAATCATGCATCCCCTTTTCTTTAACATGTTTTTAAAATGTGAGTTATAATACATATTGTACTGCTAAGCCTTTTTTCAAAATGAAGATTGTTGCTGAAATATAATTGAACTTTTATTTTTATGATATATTATATGATTAATTAAAACATAAATAATAGAAAAAATAAACTCCCTAAATTCTGTTTAACTGAAAATTAAGTACAATATATGTATGCAATAATTGGAACAAGCAGGTAATTGGGAAGCTAATGCAATCCCCACCCCCACCCAGCAATCCAAGGTAATTAACAGCATTACCTTTTTGTTGTCATCCAACACAGTGTTCATACTTTCTATCCAAAGAGTATCAATAGGACCATCAAAAACAACCCATTTGCGGTCAGGTGTTTCAGTTAAAGCAAATTCTCGAAAAGTATTGGCAACTATGCCATCTGTCCACTAGAATGAAGAGAGACACAAGGAAACTTTAATTGCTTATATTGACCTAACATGTATACTGATTTGCGAATATATGTATATACACATATAGTTGTGTTTCAAACATATACCATATTACATTGACAGGCAGCAAACTACATATACTACTGAATGATCAAACTAAGATTAAGAATTTTTCTCCATGATTGCTGACAATTGTGCAGGCCTTCTCTGTGGGAGCTCCCACCCTCTGGAACGAACTGCCCCCAGAGATCAGGGTGATCCCTGATCTCCCTTCCTTCTGCCGCGCCCTCAAGACGTGGTTGTTCCAGCAAGCGGGACTGGCCTAGGGGATTTTATAGGGGTTTTAATTACTTTTAATTGGACACTTTCAAATATTTCGTTTTAATTGGGTTTTAATTAGGCGTAATATGTATTTATGTTAGCTTTTTTATCATGTGTCAGCCGCCCTGAGTCCGAAAGGAGAAGGGCGGGATATGAATGGAATTAATAATAATAATAATAATAATAATAATAAATTTCATTAAAACACTTCTACCCTCTAGAATAGCATTCCCATGGAGATATGTATGACTCCCACTCTCCAAGTGTCCTGGCAGCCCCTTAATATCTGCCTGTGCTGCTAGGTTAGGGTATGGACAGTGTGGACAGTTATGTTTTGTTATGTTAAGTTTTAATTATACAACTGATATTTTGTAAGCTTTCTAGAGTCTTTGTGGAGATGGGTAGCCTTAACTAATCCAATAAAAAAGGACTGATCTTCTTCACTTTAATTTGTATTTGGAACATTTTCTGAAACATGCACAAAAATATACAAGTACACATTAGCAATTTAATGGAGCTACCCTACCTGAAGATTTAGATTGATCAAAACTATAAAGTACATTTTTGTAATCTAAGGAATGTATGATGCTTACCTCATGAGATACTGGATCAAATCGTCCAAAGAGTTGTCCCATAGTAATAGCTTTTGGATTGACAGTTCTGTGTATTACCTTTTCTTCTTCTCCATACTCACGCTGGTTCATTAGGGTAAGTGTATCTGCTAATACATGCAGAACTTTGGTCTTGCCAGAAAAAGGCTCTCCTACAAGCATAAACCTGATAAAATAAAAGTTGTTTTTCAGCATTTTTTTTCAGCCCAGAAAAGCAAAGGGATTATTCATATAATTAATCCTGAAGATATCCATACCCATTTATTGCCATAAAAGTGAAAATGGAATTATAGAAAAGGAAAGAATGAGAAAGCAGGAGCACACTGAGTTTTTACAAAGTTACAATAAGGAAAACCAGCTGAATTTTTCAAGCAGAATAGTGTCCCTCCAGAACATCAGTCGGCCTCTATTGGTTTTCCATAACTTATTAAAAATCCCAATTATTTCAGAAAGCCTTTTAGGGTGTGAAGGAATACTATTGCTTGTCAAGAGTTAGTTTAATGTATCACTGTGGTTATTTTATTGTTTGTTTCTTTTATATTTACACTATATACATTTAATGTATTTTATGGACATATGTTTATCACCAGGTGATCAAATTAATCAAATAAATAATGAATCCCAATTCCAACAGCTCAGTCATACCAATAGCAATAGCACGTAGCCTTATATACAGCCTCATAGTGTTTTACAGTACTCTCTTGCATGTATGCAAGCTGCGTGTATCCATTCACTTTTCAATTGGAAGATCTCTTTCACACTTTTTCTCCAAAAATGCAAGGTGATCATACATTAGGTAGTTATAGAGCTATGTCTGACTTATTACATATTGCACTAAAGTCATAATGTGCCAGATTTTGCATTGCTTTGGAATACTATGTGAATCCAATAACAGACTCCCTATGTTGAACTCCTTACATCAATAAAATATAAGAGGCCCCCTACAACAGCATACATTTATAAAATCAGCCATAGTTCCCAACTGCTCCTCTTCTTAATCATTCATCTTCTTTACTCTGTCTCTGACAACATGGCGAGATTGTTTAGGAGAATCACTTTTAGACAAATAGTGTCACAGATAATTGTAAAATATATCATTTTGCATACCATGGCATTTTGCCACTTTTGAATGTCTTTTTCACTTTTAATACAAATTTGAATTTGCTTAAACAAATACATTATAATTCAGAGTTCTGAGTTTTTCACATAGTAATGTCACTTTGATAGTTAACTCACTGTATGGACCAATCTCATTAGGTTTACTCCATTGGGTTTCTTGAAGATGATAAAAAAAACATGCCAAAACCCAAATAATTTTGTAATAAACGTTATTAATACCAAAAGAAATTGTATTGTATTACTGTTTTATTCTTACCACTGACGACTCCTCTATCTGCTTTGTTTCAAAATCTGGACTGACTCATTTCTCTAAACAGAATACTCTTAAAACCTGGTTAATGTCCAGGAGTGAATTACAACAGAATAATGCAAGTTCATACAACTGTGTTCATGAAATGTAATGTAATGGATTGTTTGGTTGTTTTATATTTAAAAAAAGAATGTGAAAAAATAGAAAGTGAGAAAAAAATGAAATTAGAGTCAAGCTATTCTCCAAAGCACCTGAAGGCAAGACAAGAAGCAATGAATGGAAACTAACCAAAGAGAGAAGCAACCTAGAACTAAGGAGAAACTTCCTGACAGTTAGAACAATTAATCAGTGGAACAACCTGCCTCCAGAAGCTGTGAATGCTCCAACACTTGAAGTCTTTAAGAAGAGATTGGGCAGCCATTTGTCTGAAATGGTATAGGGTTTCCTGCCTGAGCACGGGGTTGGACTAGATGACCTCCAAGGTCCTTCCATCATCACCATCATCATCATCATCATCATCATCATCATCATCATCATCATCATCATCATCATCATCATCATATTATTATTATTATTATTATTATTATTATTATTATTATTATTATTATTATTATTATTATATTGAAGTTATGAAGTAACCCTGAGTACACATTCATCACCTATACTAGCATGGTTAAATCTTCTATTGCCATTATATAATGGAAAAGTTAAGCCTCTTGTTTTCTATGACCCTTGCATCTAACCACAGCATACACATGGTATGGCATCATCTTTCTCCTATCCATCCCAGTCATATCAGTTTTATCTGCTCCTCAATGGGATAACCTTACATTATTCTTAGTTGTATTGCAGTTAACATTTTCTCCTGTAAACCAACTATTATATTGGTGAAACCATAACAAATAGTTATGAAGGTTACTTATCATAAATTTACTTACCCATGTCTAACTATCATCATTTCATAAGTCTGTATCATCTTTTCTAGAAAAACTTTAACA
>NW_015390625.1:33085-35705 GCF_001527695.2 Protobothrops mucrosquamatus | reverse complement strand
AAAGTCCAACAGGTGTTTCCACAAGTTCCAGTGGAAATCTGACATGCTGAAAATAAGGATGGTTTCATTAATAAGGATAACTTTATTTAGAACATTAAGGAGAGGGGGCGAGGGTATCAGCACATGAAGTGACAGAATAGCAACTCCACACTTTACATCCCCAGTGGGGCACAGGTAATCCTCACCTTAGGGACTGTTCATGAGTGTTCAAATCATGACAGCTTTGAAAAATATTACTTAGACATGTCCTCAAAGATACGGCAGCCGCACCACCCCTTCGTTTATGTGATCATTTCAGGTGCTTGGCAAGCAGCTCAAATTTACCACCCGTTGCAGCATCCCATGGTAACTTGATCTTGTTTCGTGATCTTTTTTGTTGTTCTCCAGGAAAAAAAAAAAAGGCAAAAACCACCCACTAGATAATCTGGATTTGGACTGATTCATTTAATGGACCACACGATTCCCTTAACAACTGTTGTAAAAATGGTCATAAAATCGAGCCCGATCATGTGATTTGATTTAAAACTGCACTGACTCACAGCCAAAAGTTTGGGCTCAGTTGTTGTGACAAGCTGAGGACTGTCTGTGTAAGCTTTCCAGCTATGTACCAAATTTCAATATTTTGGTGTCTTTCAATTCTTCTCACTTTATTTAGAGGCATAGGGTTCCCTACCATTTGCCAAATTCCCTCCTGTCTTTTTTCTTTTCCATGCAGATGTAGAGGAACTGTGACCCCTCCCCTCACCCCCCCCCAATTTAAGCAACTAAATTAGGGAATAAGTATGGAATCTAGAAAGCAGCTGTGAATGGATGTGTGTTGTGAAGCTCCTGAAGCTGGCTGCTGTAAACTGGGTTTTTTTTCCTTCTTGCCTGTGCTGCTTTGTAGGGGTGCTACCTCATGGAGGATGCATTTTTGGCCTCCCAGGGGTTGCAAGACCCTGCCATCAAGCTGTGCCAGCAAGACAGGTGACGAAACATCGGGGGATAAACAAGCTGCTGAGCAGCAGGGATCAGCTGAATGTTGGCAGAGCAGAGGGGGAGTTGCTTAGTAACCCGAGACCCTGGGATTTGGGACCGCCAAGCAAATCTACTGCAACAAGCCCTGGCAACAGCCAAGCGGTGGTGGTGGCCCAGGCGATCAGCTGGACAGTGCCAGAGCAAGGAAGCTGTAGTTTGGGGCCTAAGGTCAGCCCATTGATCTCTGGGGAATCCTGCCAGTGAGCCTGCTATGGGATGTCAGGAACTGCTAAGCGGTGGTGGCGATGATCAGTTGGGCTTTGGCAGAGCAGGGAAGCAACTGCTCAACTCCAGATCCAAGACCAGCCCGTGGAACAACTAAACCATCAGCCTACTGGAGAAGCAACTGGTCTGATGCCAGGTTCATTTGGAAGACAGCTGAGGCACACCCAGATGGTTTGCACAGTTTAGCGGGAAGCAGCTCAGATGGGTAAGTGGCCAGAAGCAACTGGGCACCCAACAAGAGGAGCAGCTAGGGTAGCAGATATCTGGGTAGTGCCAAGAGCCAAGAGCACATGGAAGTCAATAGACTGACCCACCCTAGTTTCAGTTAACGACTGGCAGCTGGATTAGACAATGAAACTAGAGGAAAGGGTGATGTAGCAAAAGAAGAGGCAGAGCCTGGTGGGTGAAGTTAAAAGAGGAATCAGTTTGGAGTCATTATGTTTCCAGAAGCAATCTAAGTCCGGCCTTCTCTCAAATTTCGTTAACTCTGTTTTCTAGCCATTGGTAAAATGTATCCCATGTTTGAAAGTATTCTGTATCTTCTTTCCCTTTCTTTTTCAATGTAAGCCATGCCCATTTCTGCACAGTCCAAAATTTTCTTAATTATGTCTTCTTCAGCTGGTATTTCTTCATTTTTCCAATGCTGTGCAAATGTAATTCTTGTACATGTAATATTAAATATACACATTTTTTTACCATAGTTTTCTGAGGTTATACCTAAAAGAAATAGTTCTGGCTAAAAATCTACATGTTTTCTTAACATTTTCTCTAACCACATATGTATTTTCGACCAGAATTCTTTTGCTTTGGGGCATGTCCACCAAAGTTGGTAGTACGTGCCTGGCTTTTGCTTACGTTTCCAACAATTGCTAGACATGTTTTTAAACATTTTTGCTAACCTCGCAGGTGGTAAATGCCATCCATAAAACATTTTATATAAATTTTCTTTGTAAGTAACTGCCCTTGTTATTTTATAGTTTCTTTCCCACAAATTTTGCCATTTTTCTAACTCTTCATTGTGCCCAAAGTTTTTTTGCTCATATTATCATTGTTTCTTTGACTTGTTCATCTTCCATGTTTAAATTTAACAAAAAGCTGTACAGTTTCTTAATCAATTTTTCATCTGAAGACAATAGTATCTGGTCAAACACTGGTCTTTGTAAAAACCATATGTTTTGGCATCTTTCTCATATCTCATTTGTATTTACAGGTGCAGCCACCATGATAGCTCAATGCCCTGTTCTTACAGCTCTTGTTTAGTTTGTAATTTCTCTTCAGTATTCAAAATGTCTCTATAAGTCACAAGTTTCTCATAATTAATTAGATTTGGGTGAACAAACGCTTCCATTGTCAAGATCCAGCCTGGTATTTTCATATA
>NW_015390625.1:5068-32897 GCF_001527695.2 Protobothrops mucrosquamatus | reverse complement strand
AGCCAGTTTAAAACAGTGATACAATACAAAATTTAAAAAGATTAAAAATAACTATTTAAATTTGGCCGCTTCTACTAAAAATTTAATTTAAAACCCCTTTAAAATACCCCTAGGCCAGTCCTGCCTGCTGAAATAACCAGGTCTTAAGGGCGCGGCGGAAGGAGGGGAGATCCGGGATCACCCGGATCTCTGGGGGCAGTCTTGCAACCCAAATCCTCCATTTTCTTGCAACCCAAATCCTCCATTTTCTTTCACTTGTAGTATTTTCAGTCTGATTCTGGCTTTTTTCCCTTGCCAGATAAATTCCACAATCGATGCATTTAACTCATCAAAAATTTTTTTGTCTATTTTTATAGGTATTCTTTGAAATAAAAAGTAGCTTTGGTAAAATGTTCATTTTCACCATCACCAGT
Organism: Protobothrops mucrosquamatus; assembly: GCF_001527695.2. Taxonomy (NCBI): domain Eukaryota; kingdom Metazoa; phylum Chordata; class Lepidosauria; order Squamata; family Viperidae; genus Protobothrops; species Protobothrops mucrosquamatus. Next base: position 32,484 of record NW_015390625.1, on the reverse strand, counting down.
GCTTTAAAAAAAAAAAAAAAAAAAAAGGTGCCGGAACTCACACACGTCATACAACCCGCCTTGCCTACCCTACAAGGTTCCATCCCAAAAAGGTGCCGGAACTCCGTTCTGGGCGTTCTATGGAAAAAAAAGCCCTGACCATCACTATTTTTTCCTAATATTGATAGTTGTAGATTTTTCATTTTTCCAAGTCTAGTTTTATTTGTTTTAATAGTTTTACATAGTTGTCTTCTTTTATTGTTGCACACCTTGCTGTTAGATATGTCCCCAGGTATTTAACTTTCTTAACTACCTGGAGATCTATTTTTTCTGACAGTTGTTTTTTTTAATCTGTAAGGTTTTTGACTATCATTTTAGTCTCAGCTTGCCTCTCCCAGACCTGTGCACATGTTTGTGTGTGCGCACGTGTGTCCATGCGTGTGTGGGGGGAGTCTCACTCCTTGCAGCCCCACGCTGTGACATTGGGGAGGAAAAGAATGGGAGAGATAAGCTGCGATCACAAGGCAAGGAGGCATTAGAAATGTTTCCCCTTTTGCAATTGAGCATCCAAGAAGGGACAGGAAAGGAGAAAGGGAAAGAGGAAAGAAAAAGAAAAAGAAGGAAAGAGGGGAAGAGAGCAAGGAAGGAAAGGGGAAGGAAGAAAAAGAAAAGAATGAAGAGGGAAGGAAAAAGAAAAGGGAGAGGGAAGAAGGAAGGAAGGAAGGAAGGAAGGAAGGAAGGAAGGAAGGAAGGAAGGAAGGAAGGAAGGAAGGAAGGAAGGAAGGAAGGAAGGAAATTTTAACGAGAGGGTGGGAGGGTCTGAGGGAAGTCCTGTCTTAGCACTTGGCCACGACCAGTCCTGCTGCCCTTTTGCCATCCCCTTGTCCCCTCCTCCTGACTCTCCTGGTGGTCGCCCATCCTATCGCTGAGGATGGTTACAAAGCCGGGTCTCCTCGCATGGAGAGGGAATGGGCCTCCCTCTGACCACACATTTTGTCCTCCCGCACACACCATGAGCAACCTGGACAAGGAGAGCGAGCCAAACAGCAACAGCCTTGAGGAGAAGGTAAGCCCAGCTGGGCACCCACTTGTGGAAGGCTAGACTAAGCTGGGTGCTTGCCTCCAATACCCAGGGCTCTGGACAGCCTGCACCGCTGGGGGTCCTCCGCATGGTCTGAGAGCAAAGGAACCGCCACTGAAGAAATTAAAACCGGTACTTTTTTGCTTTTTTTTTTTTTTTTTTACAATTTGTAACATTTTATTAGATTATGGAATAAAATACAAAAATACAAAAGCAAATAGTAGGACACAGTGGGGAGGAAGAAAGGGGAAAAAAGTGAGGGGAGAAGGGGAAAAGAAAAGGCATTGACTTCCGACTTCTTCTGTTGCAGTAGAAGGAAGCATTAACATTGAACCTCAACTTTTTACTTTTCCATAATAGTATAAACTAGCCATTTCTATAACAACAAATGAATCTAACCAGCAAAACCCAAAATCCCGCCCCTTTTTCAGTCATCAAGTTTTTGACACCTTGCTAAGCACTGATGGTACTCGAATATTGGCATGCCCTAAAAGTGGTACAATCTGTACAAAAGTGAAAAGGTTGAAAAGCCCTGCTCTAAAGTACGCTTTGACTATATCCCAAATGTTTTGGAGCGATGTGTCTTCTTATTTTCTTTAAAGAAAAATTCCATTTCCTTTGCTGCTTTTTGTATAAATTCTTTCTCTTTCAGTAAAGATTGATTTAGTGTCCATCTTAATTTTTTCTTTGTTCCTCTCCACGTCATCTTTATCGGATTATGATCAGCCCATACATTGGTTTCTATCTCAAGCTCTTGTATGTTCATTCTTAATTCAGGAGATACCCATATCATATCAATTCTAGACCATGATTTATGCCTATTTGAGTATATTGAGATTTCTTTGGGTTCTTTTCTCTCCACATATCTTGTATACAGATTTCGTCTGCCATTTTAAAAAAGGCCTTAGGTAAAATATTCCTTTTTTCCCTATTTTACTACTTCTATAATCTAGCTTTCCATCTACAATTGCGTTAAAGTCTCCTACTAGGTAAATATTTTGATATTTTGTTTCCACTATTTTCTTATGTAATTTTTGGTAAAATTCTTCTTGTTTATTATATGATGCACAAATTGCTACCATCATCGTCTGTTTTTGGTTTATCATTATTTCCACCATTAGTATTCTTTCTTCTTCATCTGAATAAATTTGTTTAGGATTAATTGTTTCTTTAATATATAGAGCTATTCCTCTTTTCTTTTGTTATGTTGATGAGAAATAAAGCTTCCCAATTTTTGGACATTCCAAAAATTTATAATGTTGTCTTTTAATACATGTTTCTTGGAGACAGATTATATCTATTTTTAGTTTTTGCAGTCATGTAAAAAAAAATTCCTTTTTGAGGGGGAGTTCAATCCATTTATATTCATTGAGAGAATCCCATTATCCTTATCCATCTTCTTCAATTATATTTAGGTTTTATTCTCCTAGTTCTTACCTGTCTGTGTTCTCTTCCCTTTGCCTCTTCTTCTTGATTTGTGTTTTCTATTTCTTTGTTCCTTCTATTGCTATCTCTTCCTGTTTTCTAGATTCCCATTTTAGTTGGAATTCTGAACTTCTTTCTTCAAGAAAAGTTCTATGTCTGTTATGAAATTCCATTGCTTTAAAAACAGATTCCAAACTGTACCTTTTTGTGTCCCAGTTGATTAATATCCCCTTCGGCATCAGCCATCCTTTTTAATTAATTTTTTGGTCAGAAATTGATACTTTCTTTGTGAATCCCTTATCTTCCTTGATATCTGCTTCAGAACTACAATTTCCTTTTCCTTGTATTGCAATGGGTCATCTCTCACTTTTCTCAATATCTCATCTCTTATTGATTTTTTAACAAATCTAACATGTACCTCTCTAGGGACTTTATTTCTCCTTGTGTAACTTGAGTTGACTCTAAATATCTGATCAATCTCTGCTTCCATTTACTGTTTCCCGATTTCCAATGCTTCAGCCAACAGCTTATCATCAAATCAGCAAGATCTTCCTTATCTTCCATTATGTTCTGAAATCTTAAAAAGTAGGATGCCTTTTCCATTTCCAAAACCGCCACTGAATCTTCCAATTCTTTATTTGCTTGCATCAATCTTTGGTTTTCGTCTTTTATTTCTTCCATCTTTTGGTCGGTTTCTACTAATTTGTCTTCTGTTTTCTGAATTCTTTGCTCATACTTTGTAACCATCTGCTGAAAATATTCTAATTGGGAGTCAAGTTATGAATTTTATCATTCGTTTTATCCAAATTACTTTTCGTTTCTTCATAGTTTCTCTTTGTATTTTTTTTTATGTGGGGTAATTGCCTCCTAAATTAATTGTAGTGTGGCTTGCATTTCCTTCTGGAAATTATTGTTTTTTCTTGCTGAAGATTGATTCAATTGATCTCTGATACATAGGACTGGGGGCAGTAGAAGATGGAGTTGAGGATGGTTTTTTGCTAGTTTTAGCTAGATTAGAAACACTCATTTTTATTCCCACCCTCCATACCTTCTCATCTCTAGTATATTCCCCAATTACCAGCCTTATGCAAACCCACCAATCTTACAATCAATATCACAATATGTCATTTAAGTTCATCTCAAATAGTTCTTGTGATCTTTATTTATGGTCTCTATAATCCAATAGGCTCCCCCAAAGGGAAGAGAGGAAGAAAAAAATTGTAATCCACTTCTGTCTTTCAATATCAACTCCAAACAATTATCCAAAAATCCAGAGTTATAATCCAGATTTGTAATCCAAAAGCCCAGATTTGTAATCCAAAAGGTCCTGTTTGTATTTGTAATCCAAAAGGTCCTGTTAATGATCCAGAGGACCTCCCCGAAAGGGAATTGCCAGAAGTCAAATTTCCTCTGTCTCTAAATAGTTCTTGAAGTTGAAGATCTATAATCCAATAGGCTCCCCATAAAAAGAAAGGAGGAGGGGAAGAAAAAAATTATAATGCGCTTTTGTCTTTCAACAACAACTCCAGTCAGTTATCAAAAAATCCAGGGTCATCAGTCAGCCAAAATTTGTAATCCTAAAAGTCCTATTATTCAAAGTTAATAATCTATAGGACCTCTCCCAAAGAGAATAACCAAAAGTCAGATTTCTTCTGTCTCTAATTCTTAAAGCTGCAGCTCAAATGATGTTTGTAATCAAGGAAAGCCAGCTGGCTTCAAAATAATTTATAATTGTTATCCATCGTGCAGAAAAACAACCCAAAGAGTTTTTCTTCTTTTCCAGCTGCAATCTGCAAGGCTGAGAAATTCAGGCACATCAAAGTACCTGTTTTACTATCTCTGTCTGGGTTTCAGGCCAAGTTCACTCCTTCCAGTCAGAGTGAAAACAAGGTTTTGGGGCTGTTCCTTTTTTCCATCACTAGATGTCAACCAGGACTTCTTTCTCAAAAGTTCAATCTGATATTTTTCAAAGATAAGATTTTCAAAGTATTTTAAGTCCCCAAAATTTTTCAGCATTACATCCTTATATTATTTCCAAATTGATTTTATAATCTATCTGTGTTTCTCCCCAAAGATGTTAAACTGCCACTTTTCTTCTATGGGGAGAGGCAAAAAAGAAACCCCCATCCCACCCTCTTGCTTCTGGGAGCTTTCTTGCTTTTTGGGATTTCTTTTCTCCAGGGAAAGTTTTTGAAATAGTGGAATAAGGAAAATAGTCTCACTCAGATCCAAATGCGTTGCTCACGCTTTGCTAATTAGTGCTTTTTCCCCGGCTGTTGGTAGCTTCAGACTGGCCACCAGGCTGCAGCCAGTATTTCCCCTGCCGGTGTAGAGGGCTTCCTCAGATCGAACAGATCGGCCGCCGTCTCTCCGTGATCTATGAGGGTCCCCTCCATCGCCTCTCCAGAGCGGCTTTAAGCCCTTTTCAGGCCCCAGCAAGGCAAAACGGGCGTGGGGGGCAGAGTCCTGCTTCCCTGCGTCTGTATCGCTACAATGCGAAAATGGAAGTCCAACAATATATTTTCTTAACTGGAACATACTGTGTGGGCCTGATTCTTGTGCCTGACATCTCTGAAGCCAGTTTGCCTTCAAACAGGAAGTGATGTTCAGTTTGAGTGTCTTAACAGATTGTGAATTTAACCATCATGAAGACACTGATGGAAAGATGTTTACTGATGGAAAGATGTAAGGGGATGCAGGCCTTTGCATGCTGTTACTGGAAAACAAAATATCTATTAAAATCTAAGGTTTTGTTTGTGTTTCATTAAAGCGGCAATGGTGCATTTTGAGACAACGAACGATACAAAATACATGAATTGGGAGGAAATTTAAACACATTTCTTCACAAGCTCTTTGATATAATAAATGGCTGTTTCCATGAAAATTGTATGCAATTGACATGGCATGCAGTGAAAGTTTAATCACTCACAATGAAATCTTCTCAGACCTAGCGGACAAAACGATAGATTTTTTTTTCCTTCATATTTTGCTCATGTATATTTCATTCAGAATCCTTTAGAAATATTCATTTGCAATTTTGTCTTGGCTGATCTTGAAAACCACTTAGATTGCCTTGGCTGGAAGATCAAGCGATGCATTCTGGCTTTCAAGCGTTTCCAAAATAGAAGGCACCATATATCCTGGCTTAAGGCTCCCGTATAGTCTTTTGGTCAAGATTTCTTCTGCAACCTGAATCCAGTTTTTTATTCTGTTTTTTTCCTTCTCTTTCCAACACACATCACTCACATATACCTGCTTTCCCTTTAAAATGCTCACTGGAGGTCTTGCTTATGTTCTCATTACTGGTTTTCAAATCCTGTCAACCCTTATTTTAGGCAACTGATTAAAAACAATGTTATTCTTTGAAGCTTTGAATCAGATGGCTTTTATCTGATTCTGTTTATTGCTGTTTTACTCTTGTCTTATTGATATTTCTCCTTGTCTTGTTTCTGCTTTTTATCTCTTTGCCTGTTTTTTATTATGTTTGTATGGTATTTTTAGTTTGACAGTTTTATTGATTTTATATTTATTTAAGAGCCAGGAACCTGTGACCCCAATGGAGCTGAGCTAAAACTTCAAGCAGACCAATGATCATTATAATTAGCAACAATCCTGGTCTGGATGTGGATGCCAATGATATTGATTTTGGCTACTTCGATGAAGCTAATATTAAATAATGAAATGGCTATTCTGGAATTGCAAATAACATGACCTAAAACAACCTTTTCCCTTGGCTTCTAAGAGTGAGAGAGTATAATTCCTCAACTTCAACAGTTTCAGTGCTCAGAAAGATGGGAATTGTTAAAGATAAAATTGGGAATAAAGCAGGAAGCAAACTCCAAAAGCAACATTTCCAATTTATAAATATAATTCAATTTTCACGATTATCTGGGAGGTTAATGTTTTAACTAAACCAATGAATAACCAGTAGCTGAGAGGTGGCTGCTTCTTGTTGGGTAGTAAAAGTTCAATATTTGGAGCAACTGATATTACTTTTAAGTAGAAATCACCTTCTTCATTTAGCCTTTTTATTTACTTGTTTTTTATTGGCTGTATTCAAAGAGTAGGTGGACTCAGAGACAGAGTTGTTGCAAGCAATATAAAGTATTTTAGTGCTCAACTTGCAATTTCAGGATATTCTTTTCAGAGCTCTATCCAAGAAATTCAAGGGTTCCACATGAGGAAATATGGCTTGTAATGGAAAGCTGTCAAATTTAATTTTTGTTTTTCAATAGTTGGGTCACAAAAAGTGGCAGCAACAACAGCAGCCACCCTAGAATTTGTCTCACTTTCTCGGTTTCGCATCTATAATTTTACCAGTTTGTAGCCAGTGATCCATATCTGGAAAAATGTTCACATTACATAAATATTTATTCAACCTAATAAAATAAAAATAAAAATAATGCATATGCTATATTTAGGGCACGGTTGACGGCATGATCCTTTCTCCATTATGAATGCCTAATTGAAGTCTCTTTAAGCACCCCTCTTCCTCCTGTCTGCCTGATTTTGCAAACACCATTCTCATGTATCTTGAAAAAGTCTCCTGATCTGGTTTTATACAACAAATTAAAACAGAATCCCACCCCACCTTCCAGATAATGAGACTTTTTGCATAGAACTAAATGTAAATTTAACACTGCACTATGGACCTTCCCCAATTGCACCAAGAATGAAAGGGAAAAAAAGAAATGCCAATTTTAAAAATAATGTTGAAAAAATATTAAAAGGAAACAATAAAATGTACTGTAAACAAAATCATTGCTCTTGAGAACTCAAACCGGTATTTCTGGGGGACTTCAAAATAAAGTTATCCATTATGGGGAAAAAAAAATAAACTAAAGTAGAACAGTTCCTAAAGATAAATCTGGAAATTCCTGATGCTTTCAATGAAAGCATGATCTTTCCAAATCACTGATGCTATTTCCTGGGAATATCACTGCCATGGAGGTTCTGTCTTTCCAGACTGCAAATAATATTTTTGAAAAGAAGAAGTAGGAAAAAAGATAATGACAACGCCACCAATAAAAAAAAAATATAACTATTAAAGAAATAAAACATTTAAAAAAGCCAGCAGAAAGACATGCCATTTAAGAGAAAATGTCTCAAGTGATGTTTGGCTAGTAAGCAACATAATTATTCAGCCCAGTAAAGAGATCCATTTAAATTCTGAAGAGGTAGTTGTTTCAGTTACTTACAACAACTGATGCATGCAACTTCCATAAAGAATTGTAGAGCTTCATAAAGTTTAACAAACTTTGCTTCAGGAATTTACACAATAAATCTGGGAGTGTTGGAACTGTGGAGTCCTTGGTACTCCCTGAGCTTGGTTATTTGATTGTCGATGTTTCATTGTCAAACAAAGTAACACCATCAGTGCTAGTCTGTGGCTTTCTTTCTGACAATATTATCATAGTCTTGCTTTTGCCCCTGTATACAAAAAAAAAAAAGTCTATAGTTCTGAAGTCTTTTACCCCTGTCTTAGATAATAAATACTGCAGAAAGGATTGATATAAGTAAATTTAAAACTGTCTGGAAATGCCGAGAATTGTCATCCCTTCAGATTTGAAGGGTATTTGGGAAAGATGCCTCAGGGATTTTTAGAATTGTAAGCCACTCAGAGTCACTTGGTTGAGATGGCTATAAAAATTGAACAAACAAACAAACAAATGAATAAAAGCTGCAATTCTGAATAGGAACCAGTCCTGTGCATACTGTATGTACCTCAGATTTACTTTGGACTAGATTTACCCAATATCCCAGTAGCTCTACTCTCCTTACCTTTCCACCCACATTAATTTTGGTCCCATTGATCAAGTAGGGTTGCCATCTTTGGATTTAAAAAGAGGGGCTTTCCAATACGCCCAGTGGTGGGATTCAAATATGTGAACAACCGGTTTTCTGTGTTGATGCCACTTCCGGAAGTTCATTCTGGGCCTGGGCAACAAATATTAGCTACCGGTTCTGCTGAAGTGGTGCGAACCGGCTGAATCCCACCACTGAATACGCCCGACTTCCTGACAGAGCCAGCACACTGAATTTGAGCAGAAACATTATCAGTGTGTCTCAATAAACTGCATACATCTTCTACTTGGTGGGTTATGGACAATGTTGGTTGGCAAGATAATCGCTAGTCTAGAAATAGCATCTTACAAAGAGTAGCATAAGTAAGCTTGGAATAAAGCTAAGCTATAGTTGAGCTTGTGACATTTTGAGCAAAATGTGCCAAAACCTGTTTAATCTTTACCATTAGCAAGGATGGTTGCATGTTGCTTGGGCACAACTAAAGCTAATAGCCTATTCTATGCCTTCTTTAGTAAAAGAAAAAAAATATGGGTGAAATTTTTGATTGACCAAATCTATGACAAGTGATGGAATTCAATATCCATAGGTCCATCTGACGATGACCATGGTTTATGGAACATTGTGACTTAGAATGTAAGTGGAGCAAATATAAAGAAAATGAATTAATGTAGAGAAATAAGGCTGTAAGTTTTACGATGAATATCAGAAGATATGAATTTGTATTAACTCAGTTCTTGTGAGTCCATATAAAAATTAGAATTCATAAATTGGAACAATAGTTGCATGTTACACTTGAGTGAACTGTGACGCTGGAAGAAGCAAAGATGAATTTAAAGAAAAATTGTGTAACGTTTTAGATAAATGTAATCTGAGGCAAAAATTATTCTTTTAGAAGGTGGGAATGAAACAGAATATAGAAAAAGTGATTGGATCAAGAATGTATGTTAGTAGTGACTGGTATATATCTGCTTAGCAAAAGCTCTTTGTTTTAACTATATGGTTTAAGCAAAGTGTATTTATGTATACATAGCAAAGGTATCAATGTACATCTAAAATTTGTTCATTTTAATACTGTTGATGGCAGATTGGGAGCATTAGCACACAGTTATACAAGAGTGATGAGAGATTTTCAGTATGAGATAGCTCCCTTTTTGATAATGTCAGAAATGGATCTTGGAAAAAATGGACATGGAAGAAAAGGAAAGAAATTAGAACGAAAGCAGAATGACTGCAGGAAGGGAAAGTACATGTCACATACATCCCTACCCACAAACGCATTCTCAGTCACGTAGATACATACAGATGAATCTCCCAACAGAATGAATGGCTGTAAGATGTAAGTGGATGTAAGAAAATAAGTTACGGAAGCTGTTGTGAATTGAATAAAGGAATTATTCAGCCAGAGTGCCTTAGAAATATTTGGAGTCATGCTAATGAAAAAGGATGCTTACTGAAATAATAAGTGAAAGAGGCTGTGAATAAGCAAAAAAAGCATATAAGAGTATAGTTTCTGCAAAAAAACTATAATTAATTATTGTGTAATAAGCACAGAGAAAAATTAAATTGCAAAGAATATAATCAAAGAGTAAGAAACTTAAGATTAAAAAGGTCAAAAAATAAATTGATGTTGATAGATTTTTTTTAAAAAAATTAGAAATAGGTGAAGAGAGCTAAATTAGGAATGCTTTAATGTTATTTCTAAGGAAATGAAATAAAAAAAATCATATGTCTTGTGAGAATGTCAAAAAAATGGTAAGGTTGCAGATATTGATGGTATAACTGGAGAAATGATTATTTAAAGATATAGCTTGGGGTTTTATTTCTGCAAACCTCCCAGAGTCACCATGAGTGAGTGCAGCAGCCATATATATTTTCTAAATAAATAAATAAATAAATAAATAAATAAATAAATAAATAAATAAATAAATAAATAAATAAATAAATAAATAAATAAATAAATAAATAAATAAATAAATAAATAAATAAATAAATAAATAAATAAATAATAAAGATAGATAGATATAGAAATAGGTGATAGATGATAGACAGATGATTGAAATAGATATAGATAGATAGGTAGATAGATAGATAGATAGATAGATAGATAGATAGATAGATAGATAGATAGATAGATAGATAGATAGATAGATAGATAGATAGATAGATAGATAGATAGATAGATAGATAGATAGATGTGTGCTTTGGTCAAATTATATGTGAAGACTGCATCCATGCCTCACAATTGGAAGAATGTCATTATTGTTCCCCTGTGCAAAATGAAAGGGTGAATTGAAAAACCATGTGTCCCTGGGAAGATGTTTGGCAGAACTGAGTATAAAACATGACAATAGGCAAGACTTCGGAAGTGCAGTGCAATTTTATACAAGGCAGGAGATGTGCAGACCAGATTTTTGCTCTGTAGCAGTTCATTGAGAAATATATGAATGGGAGAAATAATGTTTATAATACATACGTGATTTAGAGTAAGACTATGGTAAAATGAATAGGCTTGAATTGTGAAATGTGTTATTTGAATATGAAGCTGTTGTTGAATACAATAAAAGCAGTATATAATGGAAGTAAAGTGAAAATAAGTGTGATACACACTTATACACAGCAACTGCTTCTACAAAGAGCTAAGATGTGCTAAATTGCCACGATTATTTATGAATAAATGTATAAGGAATGCTTGTGGAAGTGATGATAAAAGCATGTTGATTGAACACATGAAGAGTGATGTACATTTGCTTTGTATGAAGATAATGCTATATTGTAACTTGCAGTGAACATTACACTGTATGGTAATATAATTTTACCGTACATTTACCATACCATACATACATGTTCAGTATGCTAACATCACATTGTATGGATCTGAAAATTAATGTCAGTGGTGGAAAAACTAGAGCCAGCAGGTGGAAATGTACCATAATAAACTGGAGATAGATGGAGAATAGCTAAGACATACAAAAGCTAGTCGCAAAGTAGCAGGTCATGTATGATCTTTTGAGTCCAGAATTACAGTAGTTAAGTTGTGGAGGTTGTTAAATGGGTTACGATCTGACTGCGCCCAAGTTTACAACTTTTGCGGTGCTTGTTACATCCCCTGATGTAGGGACAACAAATGAGGACTAAAGTTACAAAATAAAGAAGTGAATGAGAGGATGGGGAAGACCGAGAAGGTCATGTCTGGATGGAGTTGACCAAAATCTCATGAAGAAACAGGCGAGACATTTAAAGATAAAAAAAGAATGATGGTGTATGGATGTGGTGAAAGCAAGAATGATTTGCACTGACAGAAAAGTATGGACCAATGTAGTGAATTGTGTTTCGCTCAGGTAAAATAGGAATATTCTCTTTTCTCTTCAATTTATTTGGTTTCGACGAGGTCCCACTCGTCATCTTCAGGCTGGGGTCTTCGGCTTCATGCTTGTGCAAGCAAAGTGTGATCGGAGCTGCCGTCTCTCTATAAATATTGGTGGGGGTGTGTGGAGTGCTGGCTTAGTTGCTGTAGGTGGGTTGGTTGGCTGTGTAGGGGTTATTGTTTGTGGTTTGTTCAGCTGTTTTGTAACATCCTGAGTAGTTGAGGTGCTGGCTGTGTGCCCATTAGTCTTTTGTGTTATAACGACCTGGGTAATGGGTTGTGTGATTACATCTTGAGATCTAGTGTAGTGATATCCTGAGTTTTGTGTTGCAACATCCTGGGTGGTTGGCTGTGTTGTAACATCCTGGGCTTTAGCATTGTAACCTCCTGAGTTCTGTGATGTGATGTCCAGAGCAGAAGGCTGTGATGTAGCATACCGGGCTTTGGTTTGGCTCCGGGTTTGCGGTCTAGCTCTGTGTTCATGGCGTGTGTCCGTTTGCTTTGTGTGGGGGTCGGAGGGAGGTGCAGCAGCTGGTGATGTCGTCGTGGTTTGGCTTCTGGATGGTGGTTGCATTTTGTCTGAGAGATGGGTTTGGGCTTGGGTTTGGGTCTGGTGAGGGTGAATGGTGGTGGTGTACTGTGTTGTTCTGGGTCCAGTGTCAGTTATATATATATATGCACCAGACCCAGTCTAGAACCTGTTAGGCCTAGTTACTTGAAAGTGTATGGTTTTTCATATATATTTTTCCTGCTGAACCTGACGTGGATCATCCTCACTTAACAATGGGGACAGGCAACTGTGTTGCTAAGTGTTGCTGTAATAAAGCCATGACACATGACTGCACTGACTTACAATGGTAATTCCAGCAATCCCAGTTACCGTTCTTAGGTGAATCCCACATGGTTGCAGCGTTCTGTAGTCACATGATTGCCATTTGTGACCTTCTGCCGGCTTCCCCATTGACTTTGCTTGTTGGGAAGCCAGCAGTGAAGCTAGCAAATGGCCATCATGTGACCACAGGATGTTGCAATGTCATAATTGTAAGCCAGTTGCTATGCACCTGAGTTATGATCTCGTGACCATTGGGGACACTGCGACAGATGCAACTATGAGGACCCGGCCTAACTTTGAACAACCGCTGAATGAGTGGTCGTTCAATGAGGCCTAACTGTACTGCAAAACGCTAGCAACTCCAAAGACAAAGGATTCATTTTGGGTGTGATGATGTTGTGGAGTTTAGCACAATTGCCAAGTATTTAGGACATGGCACATTACTTCCCTCTCCTTCTCTCTCCCGTAGCCCAAATCTTACAACATTTGGACCTGAATTACTCAATGGCACATTCGCCGCCCTCAATAAATTCTAGGTGGATTGTTAGTTTACCTACAGGCTATGTTAACTCTTCTTCTCTCTCCCCCCACCTCCATTTCCCTTTGAGATAAGCCAGACAGCCTTTAAATGGCAAAACGTTACAATTTTCCACCTCATTTCCCACCTCCTCTACAGTTAATTTTTACCAGCCCTCTCTATTTATTTCCTTGCAGTGCTCCAGAGTGGGAAGCGTGGGGAAGAAGGGAAGATGCATCTGGAGTGGGGCCTGGGTGGGGGAGACTGGGAGAGAAGCAGGGCCTCCCCCTCTTTAATTTAACAAAGTGAATAGAACAACTTAATTAGAGTCATCTGGAAAATAACAAGTCACGTCAGGCGGCTTCTGAGGGATGCAAATAGCAAGGCCGAGGCAGGCTGGGAAAGCTGAATGAGCCACAGGGGCTGCCTGAGCTTTGCCTGCTCCTCCATCACAGCCTGCAGGCTATTTGCCTTTTCTTGCAAAGGAATAGAGCAGATGTCGCTAATTATTGGCAGGGCCTAATTGGATTTATCAGCAGTTAATAGGAAATTAAGCACTAAAGCTTCAGAGCATCCCTGATGCGGTGGTGGTTATCACGCAAGCCTCAGGAAGCCGTGTCCTGGGGCTTTGCGTATTCCACACAATCATTTTACTGTTGCCCACTTCCAGATTTTTCTGGCCCTGCCTTGTTTTTCACACTGTTGAAAAGCTCCACTCTCTTGTCTCGCTCCTGTTTTTAAAGATACCTTTATGTAATGCCTCCCCCGGGGCTGTCCCCAGATGAGTTGCAGAAATTTGGATAGAAGGTTTATGGCCGTAAAGAGATACAGAAAATTCAAACTCTGTCCTGCCATCTATTGGTCATTTGGATTTTGGAGCCTAGATAGGGCAGCCTGAGCCTCCCACTCTTTTTCTCCCTCCTCTCTCTTTTGCTTTCTATCTCATAATCAGCTTAAAAGGCAATGGAACATGACTTAACTAACCTGGCATTTGAATCGTTGGTCTTTGTCTGTCCTGCTTTTTTATTTTTTTATTTCCCTCTTTATTTTCATTCATTCAGCTAGGGATCAATCTGGCTGAAAAGGCAAATTTAAGAAGTGGTTGGGCAATACTTAGTGAAGATTCAGAAATCACAGAGGGGTAAAGCAACCCTCGTCCACTTTATGACAGTTGGTTGCTTCGATCACTATATTCAGGTCTCCAATAACACTTAACTGAAGTTCCTTGTCTCCACATATATCAACCAGTTTTGGTCACCACGATGTAAAAAAGATGTTGAGACTCTAGAAAGAGTACAGAGAAGAGCAACAGAGATGATTAGGGGACTGGAGGCTAAAACATATAAGGGACGGTTGCTGGAATTGGGTATGTCTAGTTTAATGAAGAGAAGGACAAGGGGTGACATGATAGCAGTGTTCCAGTATCTCAGGGGCTGCCACAAAGAAGAGGGAGTCAAGCTATTCTCCAAGGCGCCTGAAGGCAGGACAAGAAGCAACGGGTGGAAACTAACCAAGGAGAGAAGCAACCTAGAACTAAGGAGAAACTTCCTGACAGTTAGAGCAATTAACCAGTGGAACAACCTGCCTCCAGAAGCGGTGAATGCGCCAACACTGGAAGTTTTTAAGAAGAAACTGGACAGCCATTTGTCCGAAATGGTATAGGGTTTCCTGCCTGAGCAGGGGGTTGGACTAGATGACCTCCGAAGTCCCTTCCAACTTTATCATCATCATCATTATTATTATTATTATTATTATTATTATTATTATTATTATTATTATTATTATTATTATTATTATTATTATTATTATTATTATTATTATTATTATTATTATTATTAAGAAGCAGAGTTCTTCTAGAACAGTGTTGGAAAATACATCCAATCCATTCCAAAATTAGGATGGGAAAGGAAACTCCGCTCACGAATTAATGTTCAATGTTGAAAACTGTTGGATAGCCCTGTGGATTTTGCAGGCAGCGTATTGGAGACGATGACAAGGTGTGCAATGCATACTTGCAGGGCTTAGCGTGAGTTGTGCTATTTATCCCATGGGTATTTTGACATCCTTGCCTCCTAACCGTTACAAAGGCCAATTTAACTGAGCTAGATTGCATGAAAAAGCCCTCAGTTACTGTGTCACTCTCATCCTTCTTCTTTACAAGCTTTATGTGTGCGCATGCATGCATAAGTGCATACATATATGCATGCTTTAAAGAGTACACTGTTCCTCCATATTGCCATCTGTAAGTCCGAACCTATTTGATTAATCACCCCCGACATCTTTGCAGAAAGGTCAGGAGACATTGCAAGTAATTGAAAATACCACACTGCAGGCTGATCTATACATCATTAAGGGGCGCGATTAGCATCTGCACTTTGCACAAGGAGCATAGAGAGGGAAGAATGGGAAGGTGAGAGAGAAATCAGCACAGTGCCATATATCCTTCTTGTCCAGCTAAAGTATGGTTGAAATGAATGAACGGAAGGTTCCGTATTTGCACATGCGATCGCGATAGGTGTCTCGTGTTCCAATCCAGATTTTTATACATGTTCACAGAATATGAATTCCAGACGGTTTTAACGGTTTACTAGGCGTGAGTAGTTAACTGGCATCTTGATGTTGCAGATTAAAACCAAGACTCCGGTATCATTAGGCTGAGCTTTCACACTGAGCTTTCAGACTGAGACAGGTAGCGCATGAAATGAAAATGTGGGTAGACAGCAAATACAGGTAGTC
Source organism: Protobothrops mucrosquamatus (assembly GCF_001527695.2). Lineage (NCBI taxonomy): Eukaryota > Metazoa > Chordata > Lepidosauria > Squamata > Viperidae > Protobothrops > Protobothrops mucrosquamatus. The sequence goes on along the minus strand of NW_015390625.1, from coordinate 16,745 downwards.
CCAGTGGTGGGACTCAGCCGGTTCGCACCACTTCAGCAGAACCTGTAGCTAATTTTTTATTGCCCAGGCCCAGAATTGACTTCCAAAAGCGGCATCCACACAGAGAACCAGTTGTTCACATATTTGAATCCCACCACTGGGTAGTCCTCAAGTTATGGCCATAATTGAGCCTACAATTACAGCCGTAAATCGCGACAGTTATAATTCTGTGAGCTGAGGTCCACAAGTCATAAAGGGGCCATAGTTCCCCATCTCCGGCCTAAAAGATTCTCGTTTCTCTTTGCACACCATGTGGTAGTATAAAATAGGCACCGTGTGGTAGTGTCAAATAAATAAATGCTGTACATTGGATAAATGCATCATTGAAAAGTTAAGCTTTTGCAAAGGAAGGAACCCTGGCTTCTAAGTATATTTATGTAGAAATTTGAAAGCATTACCCTATTTCCCTTTTACAGAGTTTGGCTTGTGTATTGTGAGATTTTTCAAAGCTACATGCACACACATGCAAATGACATGAATCCCAGTGCCACACTTGATTTCTGGCAAAGACTTTCCTAGGACACAAAGGTCAAGCTTTCCTTATCCAGAAAAGGGAGAAAAGAAGAACTTCATTGCAATGAAGGGGAATGGAACAGAAGCCCAGGAGCTGTTTTCCAGATAAATCAGCATATATGTAATCTATGTATGTAATTCATGATATTTGTCCAAAAGCGGTCCTCTTCTAGGAGACGAAATGCCCCTGTGGAGAGCAGAGGGCTTATTATATCAGTTCTCGTTTAGAAATGACATTTCTGGTCGGGATGAGTGAGGTGGTCCTTAGGAAAATCAACACTGGTATGCTTTTAGTTCTTAAGCAAAAGATGTTTTCTTGCATCTTCCCAAGAGAACAAGGTGTGAGATAATTTTGATGGAGAAAGAAAGGAAGGGATCCCAGATTCCTCCCTTAAGGGAGAGGACCCCTGAATAAATCCCAGTTTCCAAGTGGGGGAGAAAACCAGAGTCACCCTTTGCTGCCAACATTCAACTGCACTCTTTGCTGTAGGTACCGGATACCAAAGAATATTTTTATTACTAATTTTTGTAAACAAAACAGTTTTAGCAAAATAAAAGCAATACAGATTTTAGAGGAAAAATAAAATAAAGAGAAAGAGTGAATGGACAAAAAAAAAGAAATTAAGAAAAGAAAGAAATTTTTTTAAAAGGAAAGAATAAGTTAACAGGTAGTCCTCGACTTACAGCAGTTCATTTAGTGACCATTCAAACTTATACTGCACTGAAAAAAAGTTACTGATGACCGTTTTCCACACTTATGACCGTCGTGGCATCCCTAGGGCCATGTGATCAAAATTCAGACGCTTGGCAATTGACTCATATTTACGACGGTTGCAGTGTCACGTGATCACCTTTTGCGACCTTCTGACAAGCAAAGTCAATGGGGGAAGCTGGATTCACTTAACAACCGGGTTACTAATTTCAAACGTCAGCGATTCACTTAACAAGGTCGTAAAATAGAGCAAAATTCACTTAATAAATTCACTTAGCAACAGAAATTTTGGGCGCAGTTGTGGATGTAAACCCAGGACTGCCGGAACCTCGTCAATTTTATTTTAAAGTACAGGTAGCCTTTGCCTTAACAAACACAATTGAGCCCAAAATTTCTGTTGCTGAGCAAGGCAGTTCTTAAGTGAGTTGTGCCCCATTTTACGAGCTTTTTTGCCACAATTGTTAAGGCAGTCATTTCAGTTGTTAAGTGAGTCCTGTGGTTATTAAGCGAATTTGGCTTCCTCCACTGACTTTGCTTGTCAGAGAAGCCAGCTGGAAAGGTTGCAAATGGTGATCATCCTGGGAATAGTGCAAGTGTCATAAACACATGCCAGTTGCCAAGCGCCCAAATTTTGACCGCGTGATCGTGGGGATGCTGCAACGGTCTAAGTGGGAAGTTCATAAGTCACTTTTCTCAGCACCACGGTAACTTCAAACGGTCACTCAATGAATCTTTTATAAGTCGAGGACTACATGTATAAGGCTTTTCTTCTTGGAGTTTAAAAGTATATTTTGTATTTTAAAAGAAACTTCCTAACAGCGAGGACAATTAACCAGTGGAACAGCTTTGCCTTCAGATGTTGTGGGTGCTCCATCACTGGAGGTTTTTAAGAAGAGACTGGACAATCACTTGTCTGAAATGGTGTAGGGTCTCCTACTTTGACCAGGGGGTTGGATTAAAAGTCTTCCAAGATCCCTTCCAGAACTGGAATTGTGATATACATTAAACTTTTATTGTTTTTTAGATTTTTCTCTAGCTACCTTTCTCTCCAGTTTTGGTGTGGGGCTGCTGGCTCTGCATTCAAAGTATTTTTAGCCTGAGAAAGGTTGACTTCGATCTGGCTATGTCTAGGCTGGGAGCTCCCGGCACCCCAGTTATCAGTGCAGTGATCCCGTCTTTGTCTTGCGGTAAGGAAAATAAATGATGTGAAAAACAGGTTTTTCACAAAAAAATTGGCCCCGTAAAAATCCATAAATGTTCTGTTGGGCAGGCAAGCCGGGAATTCTTCAAGTTGCCTTTCCTATTACTCAGCTACTTTGGCAAGGGTGAAAGCTTCCTCTGTGGTTGTAAGGGGTGTAAAATGATATAAGAGAGCTGCTCAAACTTCATTTCAGAATCTTCCAGGTGAAAATAAATATTTCACTAGGAACGAGGAGGGCTGTCTTCACTCACTCCCCCCCCCTCTGAAAATTCATCTCAGGTTTTCACGTTCCATTTCCAAACGGTGACATTGTACTCCCTCTTTGACAGCTCCTGTCATACCTGACAGAACAGTCTGGACCAGGAAGAAACTTTGACACTAAAGATGTGCCATTTAGCAAAAACACAGGGCAACCTTTGATGGCCAACAGTTCACAGCTGCTTAGACCTTCTAGACAGCAACATTGCCTAGCTGTCTCTGCCAAATTGAAGAAAACATGATTCTGTAATAAAATAAAAAAAAAAAGAGAAGCCAGACTCCGAAAATTAAAAAAAGGAAGAAATAAATCCATGAGGTATCACTGTTCCTGTCTAGCCAGCTGCTTCAGAAAGTATCAAAAATCACTTTTTCCCCTCCCCTCCCCCAGAGATCAGCCATGAAAAACCATTCACTTCTGCTCCCCAAGACATGGCATTGGAGACCCTTAGAGCCAAGCTGAAATTTCTCCTCCTGCCTTTGTCATAAAAAAAAATGAAAGAGACATGTCCAATCACGCCTCCCTATAGCTTCTTTTAGGGCTGTATAATCTTTGGCCCCAGGGCTGCATGTGAACACCCACCCCCCTCCAAAGCCTTGGAAGTAGCCTTGAGAGGCTGTCCATCAATTGCCTACAAGTTATAATTTTTAGCAATCCGAAGAGAAAACTATTAACCACATGAGTAGTAATGAGCTCTTATTATCTTTAATTGAATTAATTTTACTTGAAGATCAATTAAAATGTAATTAAATCAAAATTAGATTTTCTCTCAGCCTCACAAACACAGTCCAAACAACAGCAACGAACAGTAGCACATTTATGTAATTCTAATAGTTGCGGGGTGCTTTCAACTTGTCTTGGAGAAGACAGTTGAGAGTCCCTTGGATTGCAGGGAGATCAAATCAGTCAGTCCTAAAGGAATTCAACCCCATTGGTCCTTTAGAAGGACAGATCCTGAAGTGGAAGCTGAAATATTTGCCTCCAAATGAGAAGAGAGGACTCATTGTGTAAGACTTTGATGCTTGGAAACATTGAAGGCAAAAGGAGAAGGGGATGGCAAAGTATAAGATGGTTAGATAGGGTCATTGACGCAATAAACATGAATTTGGGCAAACTCTGGAAGACAGTGGAGGACAAGGGGGTCTGGCATGCTATGGTCCACAGGGTTGTGAAGAGTCAGACACAAATTAGCGACTGAACAACAATATTTGTGGGATATTGGTCAGGAAAACCAATGTTAGACACTTGGTCTTGGGGGTCCAGTCTTAAAATTCCCATTTGAATCATTTGGAACCAATCTTCATCCTTCAAACTAGCCTAACCTGCAGGGTTGCTGTGAGGATAAAACTGAGAATTGGGGAAATTTCTAGAACAACTTCCCTTAATACTGTTCAGCTGTTTTGGGGGCAAGCTTCCAGAATTCCCATCAGAGTGTCAAAAGACTAGACATTCTAGCAGGAGTACCCACACTATTATATAGAAGGAGGCTGCATCGTAAAGGAGATGTGAGCCATGGTGGTGCAGTGGTTAGAATTCAGTACTGCAGGCTGATTCTGCCGACTGCCAGCAGTTCGACCCTGACCAGCTCAAGGTTGATGCAGCCTTCCAGCCTTCCAAGATCGGTAAAATGAGGACCCAGATTGTTGGAGGCAATAGGCTGACTCTGTAAACCGCTTAGAGAAGGCTGTAAAGCACTATGAAGTGGTATATGTCTAAGTGCTATTGCTATGTGAGAAGGCCAGCAAGACTGGACCCATGTCCTGCTTGTGGGCATCCCATTGCTATTTTGTTAGAGCTGATGAGAACAGAAACTTGGGTTTATGCTCTAATCCAGCCAGGCTCCCATGTTGATTATAAGGCAAGTCAGCTTTGGAAAGGGAGGGAGAGTTAAAAAGAAAAAGAAAAAAGATTTTATGCTGCCTTTCAGCAGATATTTTCCAGAAATGCCATTAGCCAGCTTGCTTTTGTTATTAGACACGTTGATAGAGTATGGTGAGGTTATCAGCCATAATCCCAGTAAAACATTCAATAGGCAAGATATCATTCATTCCCCGATTCTCTTCCACAACCAATTTTGCTTTATGTTCTGCCCCCTCCCCCGCCCTTCCCCTGCATTCCCCGATTGAAAGCGCATGAAATCTGGTGATGCTCCTGCAAGAGGTTTGTGAGCACATTATGCTAACAGGATCGGGATGGTGGCGGCAGATCAGTTCCAGGGGGTAATACAAATTTCAACACCCCGGCACTTAAATCTCAATCCGTGAAAGGCCTATTAGTCTAATCACAGTGCTTCCCTGCCTTATATCAGCTGAAATAGCAGTTTTCTGTTCTCCCTGACAGATCAATAGCAGCAGGATAATAAATATGCCCAAGCACTTGTGTCCAAATTTAATTTCCATTACAAGGCCCAAGGAAAGGAGGAGTGATGGAGGCTCCACCAGGGATGGGACTCATCACAATCAGCGCTTGGATTTTCAAGCTGTTTCATGCTTTTGTGGCTCTCTTTGCCGGTTTTATGGGGGTTTTTTTCTTTCTTTTTTGTTGTTGTTGCCTCTTGCAATGTCTTTATTAGATTCAGGGAAGCAGGGGGGGGGGAAGTAATTTCGAAGCACGGGGAAGAAAAGGTGGTTACAAAAGGACGGCTTGACAATTTCTGCCCTCCCTACTCCAAACATGCTTTGCTTCCCTTCTGTAGCTGGCACATGGACTTCAAAGTGCCCATTTGCACAGCTGTAGCTCTCAATTAATAAACAGCGTGCAACATCTGAGATGGCTGGATCAAACGGCAGGGCTCAGCTGCTGGGCAAGCTAATTTTCGGAGTGGGGGGGGACAGAGGAAGTGTGTATTTCAGCCAGGAGAGGGGTGCTGATGAAAACAGCATCCTTCTGCCCTAAGTAAGAAGTGAAATATTGCAAGGCTACTAGGTCTGAGTTCCCCTTTTTGACCCCACTCATAGGAACAGGGCCAAGGCCCTTGGAAAGGATTTTGAAACTGAGATATGTTGAGAACTCATCCTGGATAAACTACCACACTTGAACATTGGTAACAGTGGTTTTAAAAACCTTGGGCAGGAGAAAAGAGCAGTGATCATCCTTGTTGAAGAACTTGCCCTCTGAAATAATATAACAATAGCATTTAGGGTTATATACTGCTCCATAGTGCTTTACAGCACTTTCTGGGTGGTTTACAGCAGTGCCCCCCCCAACCTTTTGGGCACCAGGGACTGGTTCAGTGGAGAGAGGTTTTTCCGCAGACTATAGGGATGTGTGGGTTCGCATACTGTCTGCATCCCGCGGATGGGGCTTTGCTTGTTTGCGCGGCCCGGTTTCTGGCATCCCATGGCCTGGTGCCAGTCCACGGACCAGGGGTTGGGGACCCCTGGTTTACAGTATAAGCATTATTTGCATATTGCCCCCAACAATCCGGGTCCTCATTTTACCTACCTTGGAAAGATGGAAGGCTGAGTCAACCCCGAGCCCCATCAGGATCGAACGCAAGGCTGTGGGCAGAGTTTGCCTCCAATACTGCATTCTAACCACTGTGCCACCAGTGACCAATGTCCCTCTGAGATTTGTATTGCCACTGACCACTATGGGTGATGGCCCTCTGGTAGATATGGTGCATGTTAGAAAAGGGGAGTGTACCGCTCTTTCTAGATGTTTATTATTCTTAAAAAAAAAATCCCTATGTTTTTAATCGGTTTTTCATGCACCATAAATATTTCAAAGTCTCGCAAGTAGTAATGTTATGATTAAAGCTTTGCAGAGCTGTTGTTAGGTAGGCAGCAAGGAATTTAATTTGGAATGGGCAGAGGTGGGACAACATTCTCAGGTGGAAAGATGGCCAATCTCTGGTGGTCCATGCACTGTCTGCTGAGTGTTGAGATAGTTTCCAAAAAGAATGAGCATGCTAGTTAGGACCTAATTGCTAATTGCTAAGACAGAAATAAGAACTGTGTTGCTTCAGTTGGATGTCTGCTACCCTTGACACTAGGAAGTGGAACCAGAGATCCGATCGGAATTCAACACCACCCATAAATCGGCCTCACATTCCACAAATGTTATGCATTCTGGCTTTGTATTTCTGTAAATTAAGGTGTTTCCAGGAGAAAAAAAAACCAGGGATATTTTTTTTTCCAGAAGGCCATATGTTAGTCACTGATAAACAATCCAGTCTCTAGTGGCTTGAAGACTTGACTTTAAGCCTTCGTTGGTTCAGCCTTGCTGTGGAAAAAATGTGACAACCCAGAAGGCTTGGACCCATCTCTCCTAATTTGAGCAAAATCCAATGATTCTTCGCTTCTTCAGCAGGTGTGGGGAAGAACTCTTCACCCTGTGAGGGGAAGAGACTGGTTTCTGTATCAATAAGATGCTGTGGGGTCATCACAGGAAGAGGGAGGAAATGGGGGAGACTCTTGGAGAGCTGTATTGCAGCTGGTAATAACTAGCACCAAGTTCTGCCTGAGGCCCCCTGGGCCCAAGAGTAGGCTTGTTAAATACATTAATGAAGGAAGGACATCGGCAAAGCCCCTGGCTATTTGCTGAAGTGTCATATGTCTGTTGGCTGGAGCTGTGCAAATTCTCCTCCCCCTCCCATCTGGCTTCCATCTCCCTGCTGCAGAGTTTGCTTCACAAAACTGCAAATGTCCTGGATATTAAAATTGGAAGAGATCTGGAAGGTGATGGAGGATATTGGCTGGAATTATTTCAGTAGTGTTTCTCCGCTGACACCATCCAGTTGTGCCCCTTGCCTGCTTGCACAAGGGAATGGGCACACAATCTGAGCACCAAGTGTTCCCTCATTAACCTCCCTAGTTTCGATAAATATGTTAAATTTAAGCTGTTTTAAGGGCAATGGAGCAGGGGGAAAGCACTCAGAAAATAAATGGATGTGGTTTGAGAAAGGGGGTTTATTCCACAGATGCCCACCTTCCACTGGGGCAACACCCACTGGCTCTTATCCCAACCTGAAGCACATTCCTGAATAGGTCCAAATGGTGGTATTAGTTTTGTGCTCTAGACTACCAAGGCCACCACAAGAAGCAACACAGTGTTGAGTTGAGCATATAAGGAAAGGCTGTTGGCATATAAGGAAAGGCTGCTGGAATTGGGTATGTCTAGTTTAATGAAGAGAAGGACAAGGGGGGACATGATAGCAGTCTTCCAATATCTCAGGGGCTGCCCCAAAGAAGAGGGAGTCAAGCTATTTTCCAAGGCGCCTGAAGGCAGGACAAGAAGCAACGGGTGGAAACTAACCAAAGAGAGAAGCAACCTAGAACTAAGGAGAAACTTCCTGACAGTTAGAACAATTAACCAGTGGAACAACCTGCCTCCAGAAGTGGTGAATGCTCCAACACTGGNTAAGAAGAGACTGGACAGCCATTTGTCTGAAATGGTATAGGGTTTCCTGCATGAGCAGGGGGTTGGACTAGATGACCTCCAAGGTCCCTTCCAACTTTATTATTATTATTATTATTATTATTATTATTATTATTATTATTATTATTATTATTATTATTATTATTATTATTATTATTATTATTATTATTATTATTATTATTATTGAACTTGGAATGGGTTTAGTATAAGCCACTGCAAACTTTTCAAAGGAAAAACAATGTGTATTCCTAGGTAGAAGATTAAATTTCCCCATTGGCTGACTAAAAGATACACCATACATATCCTTCCTGAAACAAATTTTCCTCAGGATACTTATACCTTTCATGGAAAATGTTTACAACTTTCTTCTGGAGATCCCCAAGGTTCCCAATTCACCTTCCCTGTAAGGAATAATTAGAATATTAGCATTAGCATAATTAGAAAGAAGGCAGCTGAATGTGGATGTGTTTGATGTGTATAAAATCATGCATGGCATGGAGAAAGCGGACAGGGAAGTTCTCTCTTTCTCTCAAAAGCTATTTGGAGGATTTAGAATAGTTAAAGAAAGCACTTCTTCACACATTGCATAATTGACTGGTGGAATCCATTACCACAGGATGCAATGGGAGTCACTAACCTGAATGACTCAAAAAAAAAAAAGAATTAAATGTAAATTCAGTGATCTATCAAAGACCAGGGCTTTTTTTCTCATAGAACGCCCAGAACAGAGTTCCGGCACCTTTTTGGGATGGAACCTTGTAGGGTACGCAAGGCGGGTTGTATGACTTGTGTGAGTTCCGGCACCTTTTTTTTTTTTTTTTTTTTTAGAAAAAAAGCACTGTCAAAGACTATTGTTCTTTAAAACTCAACTGATAAGTTGGAGGGACATTTGCAGGGGGAAAAGGGCAGGAAATCATTTGTCTGATATCTTATGCTTGGAAGCACTCTAGGGGCATAGAGGAGGAGAACTGAGAGATAGTCCAATCCAGGGTTCTCAAACTAAACTGATAGGATGTGGGCCATTTTATGCAGCCTCAGCAACACTTTATAGGCATAGAAGACACTGTGCAGAAGGACAGGGCACTGAATACCATGTTGATATGCAGGTGGGTCCATGGGAAGCCCTCCAAGAAGTGACATCTCTATCTGGACTACCAAGGCCATCACAAGAAGCAACACAATATAGTCTATCAGCAATAGTGGAACTTGGTTGGCCAACCTAGGCACCTGGATGCTGAAGTCTTTCACACTGAGTAGTATCTCCTTCCGGACTTCCTCTCTCTCACGCTCCCTGGGGGGAGGCCAGACAATGGGGGGGGGGGGGTTGGCCAGGGAAGCTGGGCTGAGAAGCTAGGGTTTCCTGGTGACAAAGCAGAAGGTGACAAAAGCATATTAACTCTGAAATAAAACCAAATATCGCTGTTGTTCATGTTCTCTTTATGTGGAATGACCAATGCAGAACGCAGAGGAACTTCTCTTGATCTTGACACTAATACTCCTGCCCCTACAGTACTTGCTTTTCTTACAGCTGCATTTCATTTTAGTTCTGATTTTAGTTTTTCAATCTTTTCTTTTAATAGTACATATTGCTGTCTTTTCTGTTTGTTTGTTTTTTCCATGTATGTTGTTATAGCTATACCTCTAAAGTATGCTTTGGCTGTATCCCATACATTTTGTAATGTTGTATCTTCTTTTTTGTTTTCTTTGAAGAAAAACTCCATTTCTTTTTTTTTTTTTGCTAGTTCTATAAATTCTCTTTCTTTTAATATAGATTGGTTCAAAGTCCATCTTGATTTTTTTTGTATTCCTCTCCACGTCACTCTTAAAGGGTTGTGATCTGCCCATGTACCTGGTTCTATCTCGATTTCCTGCATATTTATCCTCAGTTCAGATGTTATCCAGATCATATCGATTCTGGACCAGGATTTTTGACTGTTTGAATAAAATGTATATTGTAATTTTCCTGGATTAATTTCCCTCCAAACATCTTGTATTCCAATTTCTTCTATCATATTAAAAAAAGGTCTTAGGTAATCTTCTTCTTCCAGTTTTTCCTGTTTTACTACTTTTATAGTCTAATGTCCCATCCACTATCGCATTAACGTCTCCTACTAAACAAATATTTTGGTACTCCATTTCTATTATTTTTATTCTACTATTTTTCTGCATTTCATTTTAGCTTGCAATCCTCTCAGACACCCAGGTCCTTTTTGCATGTTTTGCTGCCCAGTACAGCCCTCCCCATCCTATACTCAACCCTTTGATTCCCCCCCTGCCCCAGATATAGGACTTTCTTTGGTCCCCCATTGCCACTGATAGAAATACATTACTGGACTATGGTGGACCTTCATCTGTGTTCTCTCCCATTTCTGCACTAGTTTACTATGTTTTTTTTTATAAAAATGCCTACATATTTTAATAAATCTTTCCCTTACAAAACATTTCTGGACACTCGTTTTATAAAAATGCCCATTTTGTCACGCATTCCTAATATAACCCATTTCCATGTGCCTCTTACCTTAAGATCGGGAAAGTGGGAGAGACGCTTCGTTTTTTTAAATTTATGCTAACAGAAAATTGTGGAAATATTAGTGCGATGTATCTAGAAGGTGGAGAAACCAGCCTTATCACATCTGAGCCTGATGTCTTTTTTTCAAATTCATTGTTACCAAAAGTATAAGAGCATTCTTTTCCCCCCAAGCCTCTTAGTTGTACATTTTTGAAAATTTGATCTGGCTGCCTTTTGCTTGAAGGAAAAGGGGTTAAGGTGTAGTTGCCACTAACAACTCAATTGCCTGGGAGACCAGATGCATTTACATGCATTGCCCATCTTGGTGGAGACTTTGCATATGCTAATAGGGACTGCTGGTCCCATCTAGCCCCAGCCGGCTGCTCCATTTGATAAGAAGGAGACTTGCTAGTGATAATAATAATAAAAACAGAACATTTATACCAAAAGTTACGGGGACCAAGAAAATATTGCCATTTCCAAATGACTTGTTACTGTACAAATGACTTGGACACTGCCCTGTTTCTTTCCATTTCTTGCTTGCGTTTATGTTATGATGGAGGATCCATCTGCTTTAATAGCCCAGGAAGAAATTGCAAAGACCTAGAGGGGAAGTAAATAATGGTGGGGAGAAGATGCTGCATTCTAAAGCAAAAATATTGCACAGCCAAGAGAGATCAAAGAAAGGAGAAATGGTAGCTGTGAATATGTTGCGCTTATTCTTGTCAATAGTTCTCCTGGTATTTAAAAAAAATGCCTCTCAATCAACCTATAGGATGTATAAGCTGAACAACCACATGCTTTAGGATCCCCTCTTTTTGGGTGTGTGTGTGTATTGCCTTCAAGTCAGCATTGACTCCTGCAACTGTCTGTGTTGTGTTCTTTTGTATTCCCCCCCTTAATCCCCTATGCGCATCCTGATCACCCATTAAGGGTGATTGCCCTTCTCCATCTGCATACAGTTTCATGCCCGTTGCTGGTTGGCTAACTCGCAACGGGGTCTTACCAGCCAATGGAATTGTGTGATTACGAGCCAGGGGAATCCCATAAAAGAGGGCTCCCCTGGCC
>NW_015390625.1:0-1959 GCF_001527695.2 Protobothrops mucrosquamatus | reverse complement strand
CCACCCGTCAGTCAACCACCTCGAGAAGCGAGACCCATTGCAGCGGCCCAAGGACAACCCCGCAGAGGGAAGAGTACCGAGGCAAGAGCTGAACCGAGTCACACAGTTCCCCGCCGATCAACGCGAGGGCATCGGCCTCCCACATATCTGAAGGACTATGTAACCACTATTCATCAAGGACGATAGCAAGAACTTTGAGTGGAGGGGTGTTGTGTTCTTTTGTATTCCCCCCCTTAATCCCCTATGCGCATCCTGATCACCCATTAAGGGTGATTGCCCTTCTCCATCTGCATACAGTTTCATGCCCATTGCTGGTTGGCTAACTCGCAACGGGGTCTTACCAGCCAATGGAATTGTGTGATTACGAGCCAGGGGAATCCCATAAAAGAGGGCTCCCCGGCCCAGATGGCAGTCTGGATTTACTTTATGCCTTGCCAATAAACCAAGAGCTGACTCGTATCTTACTGCCTGCGCGATCCAACAGTCTGGACAAAACCCTGCAGATTTTTCTTGGCAAGTTTTTTTCCAGAAGTGGCTTGGCTAATGGCTCTTTCCTAGAGCTGGCAGAGAGTGGCTGGGCCAAGATTTCATGACTCAGGTGGGACTAGAATTCACAGCCTCCTGGTTTCTAGCCTGGGGACTTAATCATTGCACCAGCCTGGCACTTTTAGAAACTCCTGGTGATATTGAAAATCTTGAGTCTAGTGGGGAGGAAGGGATCCAGGAAACACGAGCAATTTCTTGGATTTTCACTTTGATCAGAACCTATTTGGAAATAAGCTGGAACGTGCCCTCTTCTGAGGTTCAAAGCCCTCCCAAAACTAAGACCTTCACAAGCCTGCAGCTGAAAAGCAGCAGAGAGGATCACACCAAATACAGATTTGGTGCCACATAGCAGTTGATTTTAAACGTGGTCTGGGATCCATGGCCTTTGCCATAGGTAAGTTTTTACATGAATTCGTAAGGAGTTGTGGGAATAAATGCCCCTGCGGTTTGCATTCTCCAGCTGGGAGAGTGCAATGAGCACCGACCAAATGAAGAGCCAAAAACGAGCGTATCAGAAAGGAGGTTGAAAGGACACTAGTAACAGCAGGAATGGGTTCCGGGTCAGCTGGCCCAGAACTGCATGCTATTGTTGGTTCTGCTCATCATTAAGCTTTCTTTCCAAACAGCTAGCCTCCATTTTATTTCCAGCATCTTAGCCTCCATTTTATTTACTCTCTGCTTGGACCGGACCTGATTATTTTTCTTTCAACAGGTTGAAAGGATTCCTGTTAGCACCTGTGAAGCTTAAACAATGCATTTCCCCTTTATATCCTCTAACCCACCCACCCCACACACACACAAGCACACAGATATTTGTCATTGCCTGTGGGGAGAGGGTCTGAGGGACAGAGAAGGAATGTAGCTCCTAGGCCAACTTTTATACATTTCTGTTGTAGGCAGAGATCGAAAACCTAACATAAAGTGGACTTAGTGCCCTGGACATAATGTAGCAGCATCCAACGCTTCGCTTTCCCATGCTCCCAGAAAACTAAGAATATCTTTATAATTCCTGCTGTAAAAAAAATCAGAACAGCTTCTTGCTAGAGGCCACAAACCAGCTTTTGTTGGAATTGGGATTTGAAAATAATATTCCTGGCCTCTAGATGCAGGTAGACGGAACCGCCTAGATGGTTCCGTCCCAGGCGACTGATGGACCCTGAGAGGTTCCTGACGGAGCTTGGGCCATATCCGGAGGATCTGGTCCACGACTCGGTGGAAAATCAGGCGGCGGCTTGGGAGACAACTGCCGCCGCAGCACTAGACCGAGTCGTGCCTTTGCGGCCTCTGACCCGACGTAGATCTCGATTGGCTCCCTGGTTTACCGAGGAGCTGAGAGAGATGAAGCGTCGGAAAAGAAGCCTAGAGAGCAGTTGGAGGGCCAGCCGAACCGAACCCAACCGAACACAGGTTAGG
>NW_015390624.1:0-35765 GCF_001527695.2 Protobothrops mucrosquamatus | reverse complement strand
CTCGTAGGACTCAGGGCGGCTGACAATCAATTAAAATACATAAATAACAATACAGGTTTAAAATTAATTAAAAGAAATATTTAAAGATTGTCCGATTTAAAATATAATTAAAACCCCTCTAAAAATTACCCTAGGCCAGTCCTGCAAGCTGGAATAACCAAGTCTTGAGGGCGCGGCGAAAGGAAGGGAGATCAGGGATCACCCTGATCTCTGGGGGCAGTTCATTCCAGAGGGTGGGAACTCCCACAGAGAAGGCCCTCCCCCTTGGGGTCGCCAGCCGGCACTGTCTGGCCGACGGCACCCTGAGGAGACCCACTCTATGGGAGCGTACAGGTCAATGGGAGGTAATCTGCGGCAGGAGGCGGTCTCGAAGGTATCCGAGTCCGATGCCATGGAGCGCTTTAAAGATGATAGTCAGCACCATGTCCTCATCCTCTCTCTACTGCAATTTGCTCTACAGGGAGCAAATTATCTTTGAAGACAACTTGAACACTACAGCAAAATGCAGCTGTCACAGATGGAGGCTGTTATAGCTGGATAATACTTATATTGCCAAAGCTGGCCTTGTTCACAAGTTTGCTTTCAGGTGCCCATTATTCCCTATAAAACCCTTTATAGCCCAGATTTTGGTTACAGTGAGACCCTATTATTATTATTATTATCATTGTTGTTGTTGTTGTTGTTATTTTCTAGGATCTTCCCAGGTACTGATGTTAAGCCACATCAGCCCTTTTCCCATCCTCAGGTACTTCCCCGGTACTCCAGGATTTTTGAAAAATGTGGTGCAATAGTTCTGAGATAACATCTGCCAGCTCCTTCAGAACTCTGGGATGTAATCTGTCGGGTCTCGGTGATTTATACTTGTCAAGGTTGGATAGGTATTCTCTTACCATTTTCTTGCTTATTTTAATTTTTGTTTCTAGTTTGTCTTTGGCAGTGGTTTTGGGGTATGTTGGGCTATAGTTTCTTTTTGTGTGAAGACTGATGTGCCTATTCATAATATAGTTAGTCCCAGGGCAATTCAGATTTTAAAGAACATGATTCTGGAGGCAGACAACATTGGCTCAACTTTAGGCAGGAATTTGAAGACCAAACTGAACCCAACTCTACCATAGAGGAAAAGTATCACTAATATGATAGCTCTTCCTTACACAAAGTACAGAAATAAAATATTAAAGTTGTTTAGTTGGCAACTAAAACAGCTCTTTGGTGATTGAAATAACAATGGATATCAATGACAGAACAAACATAACACTGTTTTTTGGTTCCTAACTTTTTTGTTATTTTTCAAAGAAAATGGGCTGAGTACATGGTCTCAGACAGCACAATCACCTAGGCTAGTCATGCCTTCAGTGCCTCTCCTATACATAGTGAGAGCCTCG
This sequence comes from Protobothrops mucrosquamatus, assembly GCF_001527695.2. Classification (NCBI taxonomy): domain Eukaryota; kingdom Metazoa; phylum Chordata; class Lepidosauria; order Squamata; family Viperidae; genus Protobothrops; species Protobothrops mucrosquamatus. The sequence goes on along the minus strand of NW_015390624.1, from coordinate 34,383 downwards.
GTATGTAGTGTAGGCCACTACTTGCTACTATTCTTACCACTACTACTGCTACCATCAATAACTACTACTGCTACTAGCTGCTGCTACTAGTAGCTTAGATACTGTCTACTTCAAAAGAAGACGGATACTTACAGGAAGTTTGTACCCCTGGTAGTTACTAATTAAGTCTTGAATGAAGGGGTGCTTCAAAAGGAGTTCAAGTTTGATGGACTGCAGCTCTTCAGAGCCAAGATCCTTGTACACCTTAATGAAATGCTTTAAAAAAATGAAGAGAGCTTACTTTATTAGTAAATGAACCAACTGAAAAAACCAAAAGCAATATATAGAAATACTGTTATAGAAGGCAAAGCTGTCCTGGGGTGAAGTGTCATAATAATGTCTCTTTTTCAGTTTTATATCTTAAAAATTAATACTGTAGTAAAAGAATGACTTTTCTGACCAGCATTGATGTTGCCACAAGTCCTAATTGTTGCTTAGAAAATCTGATAGGAAAGCACATTTCAAGACTTGCAAATCCTTACCTGTGGCACAAAACACTCCAATCTTTATATTAGTCCTGTAAATCAGATATCTATTTTCCTAGAAGCATTACACAACAAAGCATGCCAGGTATCATTCAATAAAAGCTATTATCAAGTAAAGGCTTTATAATTGCAAATGTAATATATTATGATCAAGAGTTCCTAAGATATCCTTGGAGAGACAGAGCATGAAAATGTGAAACATAATTTATTTCTTACAGCTTTGATTTTTTTTCCTTTATAAGTAAAACTCTCAACAAAACTCTTTTCACGCCTTGCTTAAAGTTTGGTTAGATCATTGTTGACCCAACAGAATGGCTTTTGAAAATAAATAGACTGACAATCTCATCCGCTACATCTACTTCACTCTGCATAGCTCTAATACTGAAACATACAGTCTCTCCATGTGTGCATATACTTATCTTTCTTGCCTGCAGGTTTAAGAGCCCTAATCTAATCCTATTTCAGAAACAATACAACTGTCAGTCAAACTTAGCCCATTTCTTTAAATGTCAGTGAGACATTGCTTGCTACAAACATGAGATAAAAAAACTATATGAATGTAATTAATGGAGTTATGAGCGAATTAACCAACCTCATAATTGTCCTCTTCTGTCAGATGACTACTAAATCTGTGATTGTCAAAAGCTTTGTTTGTTTCATACTGGAATACATGGAGAAGTGTAGCCAGTGAGATGTGTCCGTCTTTGCCGATAGACAGGGCTTCATCTTCTTTCTCCTTCTCTTCCTTCTCTTCCTCTTCTTCTTCCTCCCCTTCTTCACCAGCCTCCTCCTCTGCCTGTTCATCATGAGCAGCAGTGGTTATGAGCTGCTCAGCAGATGTTATAAACTGAGAAAAACAAGCCAAAGATACCATAAGGTTTTTTGGGAGGGGGGGTGGGCTAGATAGTTTCCTAGTGACCAGATGGAAGGTATGTGACTCTCAGAAAGAGCACCAGCTTTGAACAGTAAAGCCAGCCAGAGTGTTGCAGTTTTTTCTGAATAAAGATCATTCCTTCTCAGGTTCTTGTGTCTGTTTCTAATATTCAGTACATGAAAAGGGATTCCAAACTGTGAACTTCCACTGTCATCTACAAGGAGATGAAACCCAAATTCTGCACTTAGAATTCTGAACAACTTCCAACCATTATTTTTTGTAGGGTGAAAGTACTATTTAGAGTTCATGTGAACTCTAATAGGCTGCAGAAACCTTGCTACACTACTGTAAACATTTCACTGTTTTTCAATCAGTTTAACTGGTATTGTATTCTTGCCTGCAATTTTGTAATATTGCCAAGATGTCTACTTAGTGTGCTTTGCTGAATTAAGCTGTGCAATGTTTCTTGAAGATGGTCTAGACGCCAGGCTAGAAACCAGGAGACTGTGAATTCTAGCCCCACCTTAGGCATGAAAGCTAGCTGCAACAGAGAACTGAACATAAATAGTCAACATAAGCAATGGACAGAAAGCCTGACTACCAAGCACTGTATTCTTATTATTATCTGTTCCAATGGTATTTATTCTGATTCTATTTATTCTGTATATCGCACACGCATCCTGCCTTTTTTCCAGAAGCTCTGGGCAGCACATATAATGATAGATCAAAAGAGGCTGGCTTTATGGAACAAATATATTTTTGTCACCAACCAAATCAAGATACAATTTTTATTATCAATAATAATTATTTTTTTTACCATTTGAGGAAGAGAAAAGTGTTTCTCCCTCTTCCTTTGAATATATGTCCCTGTTGCGACACTAAGGGCTCGATAGACACCATTTATAGCATCAGGGTAAGAGGCAAAGTAGAGCAGCATCATAGTGTAGTTCAGTTGAGGAGGGTCTTTTTCAGGATCAGAAAATAAAGTGAACAAAAACTGCAAAAAGAAATAATTCTATTAATTGACGTATTGGATATTCTGTTTAATCACAACAATTCAGTATGGATATGGCTAAGGCGGGGGACCTAATCTAGACCTTTACTGTGATACTAAACATCATTACATGAAAGCTTGGATTGACCACAGAGGACATCATATATAGGCTCTATCTAATGATGACCATAACACGTGGAAGATTGCAAGTTGGCATGAAAAACAGAGTGGTAAAAGGATGAATTAATCAGCGAAGGCAAAGGAAGGGAACTAAAATAAAAGGGGGGGGCAGGGAGGAAGGAAGGAAGGTTCTGTTTGTAAAAGCAGGAAAAAGAGATCTGCAATAAGATCTGAAAGAAGGTGGCCTGATTTTGGAATGGAAGGAAGTGAAGTATATATACAAGGAAGTGAAGTATAGATTTAATTATGAATGAAAGGTCTAAAATGCATGTTAAAACAACGAACTTATGACCTCTGCATTGATGTGGACATGTATGAAAGTAAGAATCCACAGATAAAGGATAGTTACATATTAACACTCTAGATCTCAAGATTATTCCAACAAAAATGAACGGTTTCTGAAGGACTATACAAAGGTGGGCTTCAGTTATTCATTTAATCAGTTATTTTGTTATTCTGTTTTTATTTTGTGGTGATGGCTGTGTTTTTGTTTTAGTTCCTTTTTAAACTTCTGTTCAACGGTAAGCCATTCAGAATTACTTTTGAGAGACAGGAGGTCATTGAATTCAAATCGATAAATAATGAAAGAACCAAGAAAAACTATATAACATCCTGAATGAGTATAATTGGAAGAAAAGTGTTACTCTGGTGAATGAACAGAGGAATGGAAACAAGAGGAGACAATATAGAAACAGTTACTGGTCATTCAGAAACCAAAGAATGAATGAAAATAGTGATTGATAGGTGAATATCTACCTAGAGAAATGTCTGTTTCTTTTGAATGTACAATTTAAGCACATCTGTTCACATGTGTTCATGGTAAAGGAAGGAATCTAAAAGTATGATTAATTTGACTGTTCGTTAGGAAAAATGTGAAGGCCAAAAGCCTGATGAAGGGTCTTGAATGTTGAACAGACTATTTTTTGGTAACGGTAAGAGTGATCTTGAGAAAAAGTGAAAGAAAAGTAAAAAAAGAAATGTGAGTGAACATTTGCAGTTTCTTTGCAAGAAGAAAAGTATGAGTCCTGTAGAAAAACTTATCATACAATACATTAACCTCTTAACAGAATAAATAGGAATAGAACTATGGGGAAAATATTGAATATGCTTGAAGCAGTGTGAAAAAAATTAGAATAAGTGTGGGACGTATGAAAAGTGATGCTTGATAGAATTATGAAGTGAAAGAGGTGGGATTGAAGAAAAAAAAATGCATGTAGAAATTATTGCTGCAAAAAATGATGAAAATAGTATACTCTTGGCCAAGTTTGTGGATGAACTATTCAGGATACTACAAGATAAAAGGGATTGAAAATAATATTGCCAACTTTTTAACAGACTCATACAAATCTATGAGTAGATTGATGGAATATTGTGCAACCTCTGGTCACCATATTTGGGAAAATATGCAATGCAGTTGTAAGAAGTATAAAAGACAGCAACCAAAATTACCTGTGGCTCAAGCAACTTCCATACAAGAAAAGGTTAGAATATTGGTGGTTCTTTAGCTTAGAAAAAAGGTGACTGAAGGGGATCTGAGTGCATAAACCGATATGTGCCATATAGAAAGTGAACAGGAAGAATGGTTGCAGAAATTTAGTATGTCTAGTTAATGTAAGGAAGGACTAGAGATGACATGATAGCAGTTTTCAATATCTAAGGGGCTTCCACAAAGAAGAGGGGGTCAACCTATTCTCCAATGCACCTGAGGCAGAACAAAAAGCAATGGATGGAAACCAGTCAAGGAGAGATCCAGCTTAGAACTAAAGAGGACTTTCCTGACTGTTAGAACAAATAATCAGTGGAACGATTTGCCTCCAGAAGTTGGGGATGCTCCAACATTGAAGGTTTTTAAGAAGAGCCTGGACAACCATTTGTCTGAAATGGTATCTGGTTTCCTGCCTGAGCAGAGGGTTGGACTAGAAGACCTCCAAGTTCCCTTCCAACTCTGTTATTCTGTTATAAGTTTTTCTTCCTCTCTTAAATATTAGAATGGATTGATTGGAAGGAGATACAAAATGGAACCATTTCCTTCCCCAATCTTCATCCAGCACATAAGCAATTTCTGAAATTCATTATGACAAAATATAATAATCGTCACTAATTTGGATGTTTTTTAAAAGGATCAGATGTACTGTATATATGAAGGAGTAGCAACAGGCTGGAGGTAGCATGATCCAATCACAGTGAGTGAAAAAAGGTTATGTCTCTATTCCTGCTTCCGGGCATTATCTTAGTCACTTTAAGGGACAAATGTTGAGATGGGCCTTGGCCTTACCAATAGGACATTTTTAATGATCTTAGAATTCCTCTCTTTGAACTTTTTCAGACTAGGAAGAGTGGATAATCAGGGAGACTCATAACACAGAATATACTTATAACAGGAAATAGTATCAGCTCTGAAATACAATGGAGAGGAATTATAAAGAAATAACCACACAGCCTGAGAATAAGGGAGAAAAACAGAAATCTCTTTCTCAGTTGACAATGTTTGAGAAATTATAAGACAGGCTGTGGTTCAGCATGAAAATGTATATGTATTATTGCATGGTCAATCTAGATGCATGGAAAAATCCCCATAACATTGTTAATTCTAAAATCTGGTCTCCTTCCCCATTCATAAAAAATATTTAACTCCCTCTCTCATCCCAGCCATCATTTTTTTTTAACTTTCTCTTTTAAGACCTGGAAATAACTCCATAGATATAGGATCAGCGTTGAAAAGTAGAAATTTCTGAATTTATCTGTTAAAGATAATCAGAAATGGCCAATGAATTGTGTTCTGATTTGAAAGTCAAGCAAATAATCAACTGTGCCTTAGAATGGAAATACATTTTTTTAAAAGAACTAAACTACAAGTAGCATCCACTGGTTACTTCAGAATTGTTGGAATGTAGCAGACAGTGTTTGGAACTCATTAAAAATGGCAGTCTTACCTTTTCCCCTTGGATTATGGCCTCTGAATATTTATACTTACTTCTATGAGATGCTTCTGATGGTTAAATGGTAAAGGCTCTGTAGGACTTTCAGGTATGGCTAAATCTTCACTGTCTTTAAACCACAGACCAACCTAAAGCAAACAAAAGAAAACCTTATACTTTGAACTGTGAATATTCAACATTTAAGGTTTTGAGCTTTTCCACACTTCAAAAATGTGTAGAAAATATGTACCTAGTCGCAAGGAGCTCTGGCAGGGAATATTGGAGAATCTGGGGACATCATCAAATTACAAAGCTCCATTGAAATATTACTTTTCAATAACATTATAAAGATTTCATTTTGAAAATTGATTCTTAAAAATTATGGGTGGATTTAGTATCTTGATTTGTTTCAAAAACACCTTTTTTTTTAGATTTTTCTCTCTCCCACCTCCATTTATCATTTCAAACATCAGAGGATGGGTATGAGATGCTGAACCCAAAAATTGCTCTACCCAACTTCCTGTGTTGTTTCTGGAGTTTTTGTTTGTTTTTATTCTCTTTACCTATATGAAGCGAAATACCGCAATTTTGCGTAGGTGTGTATAAAACAGATCTACATTTCTTTGTGGCTTTACCATCCTGAATAGGGAATACATCTTTTCCTGCCCCAAGATTTGCAGGGGAGGCTGTTGCAGCTTGCATTTTTTTCCTGAAGACAGCTCTTGCTCCATTACAATGTTTTTCGAAAGTATATATAAAGAAGGATAATGAATGCAGATTACAAGCTTACCTGAATGATTAATGTGGGGAAGCTTTACCACTTAATAAGACTTTACCGCATATTAAAATCCATGGTAAGAAACAACACCCACTCCATCCTTTATTGAAACAACATGACATTGCAAAACTGTTGGAGAAAGTCTTACTATTTATGCCAATATCTGTGGAAGGCAGCTCTCTGAAATGCTACAGCCAACTTTATATATGAAAACACTTGGTGGATATAAAATATGAGCTAGTGATATGGTGTAAGTCAGGCATCCTCTACCTTTTCATACAGGGAGTCCTCGACTTACAATTACAGTTGTGACCGGCATTTCCACTGCTAAGTGAGACAGTTGTTAAGTGAGTCGCATCCAATTTTATATCTTTTTTGCCATGATTGTAAATAAATCATGCAGTCATTAAGTAAATCCAACTCCCACCGTTGACTTTGCTTGTCAGAAGCTAGTTTGGAAGGTTGCAAATGGCGATCATGTGATGCTGAGACATTGCTACCATTGTAAATACATGCTGGTTGCCAAGTGCCCTAATTCTGATCATGTGACCACGGGAATGCCACAATTGTCATAAGCATGAAAACTTATTGTAGGTCACTTTTTTCAGCACCATTATAACTTTGAACAATTGCTAAATGAATGGTCCTAAATGAAGAACTACCTATATTTGGAATTTTGAGGGAGCAGGTTTATGGAGTTCTCACAAAATAGTTATGAAGGGGGCTTATTTTCTTTTCATAGAATTCCTGCACGCTGTCTACAACTATTCATTTAACAGAAATATTAAATAGATTTCTCCCTATCATATTTCTAACCATCTCTTCCAAGAATGCTTTTTAGACTCCTCCAATTTAATTTTATATTTGGAGACAGCATTTCACATTATTTTTGTTTTGTACCAAATACTTTGGACCAACAAGGAATCTAGAGGGATTTTTGTAAAAAAAAAAGATGATGCTAGATTGGGGATTTGTTGGACATTTTCCATTTTTAAATTTTAAAAAAATCTAAAATAGATACATTTGAGTCAGGTATGGAATGGTTGAGATACCTCCAGATTTTATTTGGGATCTATAGCCTATAATCTTTAATGCCATTGTTGGGATCTAAAAGCTTTTACACCAAAGTATCCTGATATACCAGTTATACATAAAGGATGCAGTCCATGGACTATGTCAAGAAACAATCACTCCAGAAGGCTCTTCTGTATAAATATGTATAGATTATAAGGAAGTGGAGGAAAAAACTCAGAGAGACCAGATTTTTTGAATTCCTAATTCCTAGGAATTTCCTATCCACCAATATCTATTATTATTATATAAACACCAATTCTTTAGCTGGTATTGGCCTTCTTACTCATTGAATTCTTCCCAAAAAAGTAAGAGATCACAATGAGTGTTAAATTCTGTTGAAACTGCCTGAACTTGTCTGTGCAGTTTTCATGGCAAAATTTTGGAAGTGGATTGCCATTTCTTTCTTCCTAGGTCTAAGCTTTGAGTTTAAGACTGTATTTTGTGCCTAAGGCTGGACTAGAACACAGGGCCTCCTGGTTTCTACCCTCGTGGCTTAAGCATGACTCCAAATTATCTCTCCAATTATATATTGAGAAATCCCTCTTCTTCCGCCCCAACTCCATTAATTCCCTGTGCCCCTTTTCACCTTGTCCAATCCCAATAGGATAGGATTTGGTTGAGCATCCCCATTAAACACAATGCAGAAGAATGAACTTTTTGAATCCAAGGGCTTTCTGCATAAATATGCCAGACCTTTATTTCCCCCCCTTTTTAGTACAGATTCCTCAAAATTCTTATGCATTCTTATATTCAGAGCAGAAAACAGCACACAGTCTTTTCATAGACTTGAGCTAAAGAGTTAAACCTGGATCATTGGGAGAGAAGAAAGCAAGTATTCTCTCTCCTTCTCTGCAATCCAAAATTCTCTCATGATATTTTAAGTGTCAAAAGAAGTATTTCCTATGTTAACTGAACAGATTTGGAAAAGGAGTGCAAAGCTGATTCACTAATTGAGCATGGGCAAATTTACCCAAATATTTAATCCCAACCGTGCAACGATTTCCTCACATTCAATTCACACAACATATTTACTAAGTGGTAATTCTAGCACTATTCTTCTTCTTCAATATCCTGTTTTTTTCTACCTGCTTTTATGGAGTAGGATAATGTACATTACTGTAAAAATAAGTTTTGACCTCTGTAACTTTATGGCGGAACAAGGGTCATAGGGTATGCTTGCAACAAGAGCTGGAGAAGTAAAGCTGCTTTGAGTCCCAAAGAGAAAACTGCTGAGAAGAAATTTAAAAAACAAACAAACAAAAAATGCAAACAAAACAAAATTGAAGTCTCTCGAGGAGAAAGGTTAATGGGTAGCAAATGATTTTTTTAAAAACCTTCAAATGAAGTTTCAATGTTGGGTATAATAAAAATGGCACCATGTATCTTTCAAACTTCATTGATGGTTACAGTGATGATTAATTCTCTTTTGAAGATCACTCTGCAAATGATGGCAGTTTGGGATCAATTTAAATTTTAATCAAAAGTCTATGAATTGTTCTGAATTAAGGTGTCATGGTTTCGATGCTAAGAACAACAGAATCAGAACTCCGGGGCTAGAGATTTCCTCAAAGAACATGTTTATTGGTTAAAAAATATTGGCACGGTCAAAGTGAAACCAAGTCTGAAATTCTCTCCAAAGAGTTACACTATTACAGTACAAAGTCAAACTTCCCACCCTAGAGCTATACAAAGAGCTAAGTTCCCCAACAGAAAGATTTGGCAGACTTTCTAACAAAACGCCCAGCCCTCCAAGCTAACTGATAGGATGACCTTGGTTCCCATGGGAGCCAGAATTGTTTAGACTAGCAAAAATACTCTGCACCCCCCCTTTCTTGTGGCAACCTAGAACAAGCAACATGGCTTCAGCCAGATTCATTGTAGAGTTGACATCAGGGAATTACAAGCTCGTAAAAAGGGAATTTTTTTATGAATTGTCCAGGAACTGTTGTAATTTATATGTGCTTCCAAGCAAAGCTCTTTTTTGTAAGATACATGCTGTAAATTTGAATAATTCTATTTTTTTCAGCTATTTTGACAATTTTATTATTAAAGCACCGAAGATTCCAATAATTATTAGGAAAACAATTGCTGGTTCATTCCATGATCTCCATTTCACTTTTTAAGTCATGATATTTTACATTCATTTCCAGCTACCTTTGAGCTACTTTACTATTATTTGCAACTGCCACATCTATAAGTAAAACTTGGGTTTTTTTCAACTATAGGTAGTTTTCAACTTACAACAGTTCATTTAGTGACCGTTCAAAGTTACAACGGCATTTATGACCATTTTTCACACTTACAACTGCATCCCCATGATCACATGATCAAAATTCAGACGTTAGGCAACTGCCTCACATTTATGACTGTTGTAGTGTCCTGGGGTCATGTGATCCCCTGACAAGCAAAGTGAGGAAGCCGGATTCACTTAACAACCAGGTTATTAACTTAACAACTGGAGTGATTTACTTAACAACTGTGCCAAGAAAGGTTGTAAAGTAGGGCAAAATTCACAATAAATATCTCGCTTAGCAACAGAAATTTTGGGCTCAATTGTGGTCATAAATTGAGAACTACCTGAACTGGTGAATTGGGTTCTAAATCTCAATCTGCGTGAATGTGAAAATGCCATACAATTTATACATTATCTTTCAGAGCATTTTTTTCAGTCTTGCGATTGTATCAATATTTGAAGACATCATACTTTTTTTCTTAAATTCCAATATGCTGTTTTTGCCTACAATCATGTTTTGTCATAACGTGTCGAGACAATTTTGTATTATAGGCTACTTCTGATTCAGCCACATTCAAAATATGTTTATGGTAGACATTTTTAGGACTTTGCTTTCATCTGTATAATCATTTAAGCCTCTGACTTTATCCTGCAGTGTCTGCTTCAGCTACAACAAACCATGACTACCCATTTTTCTTGTTAAATAAAATAGTTTTTGTTACCTTTTTAATGTAATGCATAATATTGTCTATCTATCTAAGGCATTTAAGTCAAATAGTATCCAGTCACAAGTAATATTTGCTTGTGGTATTACAGGTTCAGTCCAAATATTAAATATTTTGATTGTATTATTGCCAATCATTACAAATTCTAAAACTTTTCTAAAACTTTTCTGACATGTTGAAAGATGGTTTGGGCATGCAAGCATCTGTTTGCTTTAAAACATCCAAATATTTGCACCTTTTTTCTATTGTCAACCCTTTGATTTTAATGCCACTCCATAATTTAATTCTGCCTGTATATTCAATTTATCCTTTTTTTTAATTCAAATTTTATTAAATGTACATTTAAAAACAAAAGTGGACATGATTCAACTTCCCTCGCTACAACACTGCTATTAGTATTACCTTATATTACAGAAAGAAAAACAGAAACTTAAAATACATTCTATAACAGGACAGAGTATAACAAACTGTACATATAACATCTGTAAATTTTTTGGTAAACCATCTTTCAGTCGTCAACGTTGTATTTACATATCTTTCAATTGTGTCCTAATATAGGTGTTAATAAGAAGTCCTTACGATATCAACTAATCAATCAATAATCATCTCAGCGATCCTCCTTATCTCTAACCAATCGTACAAATTTTTCCAAATTTCATAATAATCCGTTTCAGTTTTATTTTTAATCTCTAGAGTTAACCTGTCCATTTCGGCGCAGGATAAGATTTTATTTATTATTTCTTCTTCAGTGGGGGTTTCCTTTCTTTTCCATTTCTGGGCGTATGCCAATCCTGCTGCGGTTAAAATATGCAATAGTAAGTAGAAAGATGCTTTGCTGAGTTTATCATTAATAATCCCTAATAAGAAGGTTTCTGGTTTTAAATCAATTTTTTGTAATAATATTTCTTCCGACCAATTTTTTATCTGATGCCAAAAATTTTGCGCTTTTGAACATTCCCACCACATGTGATAGTAAGTCCCTGGAAGCCTTCTACATTTCCAGCATGTCGGTGAGGTTTTTTAATCTATTTTTGCTAGCCTTGTAGGGGGAAGGTGCCATCTATAAAACATCTTGTATAGATTTTCTTTATATGAGGTGGCTAGCGTTAACCTCCTGTTTCTATCCCATTTTCAATTTATCCTTTTTAATTGCCCACGCACATTTATCCAACCGAAATTCTATTTAATTGTCATCACTAAAGATTTTAAATGTATATACAAGTTACTTTATTTTTCTAGATGATTTTAGATATAGTTATATTATAATCTATATAAGCAATTGGGAAACTTACTCATCCCTTTCTTGGATAATTTGGATTTTTATTTTAAATTATCATGAATAGAATCAGAGTATTTTAAAGAGTGGAGACAAAGAGTTACCTTCAAAACATTTTTATTCTGATTTGACTTCTTCAAATTTTATTGTATTTGAAATCAGAATTTCAAACATTTCTAAACATTTCTTAATGCAGCTATAGGGTAGAAAATAATAATAACAACACCACCAACAACAACAAAAGTTGGAAGGACCTTGGAGGTCATCTAGTCCAACCCCCTGCTCAGGCAGGAAATCCTATATCATTTCAGACAAATGGCTGTCCAGTCTCTTCTTAAAAACTTCCAGTGTTGGAGCATTCACAGCTTCTGGAGGCAGATTGTTCCACTGATTAGTTGGATTAATTGATTTCTTTTTTGTTTGTTTGTTTGTTTTATGCCTTTTAGACCTTTAATTTTTTTTTCAATCAAAAGTTTGTCTTTTGTACCTCTAGAATTTTTTAAATTCCATTTTTTCTCTATTAGGTACAATGAATTTGAAATTCGGTATTTGTAAATGTTATTGTATTAGCAATGTTTCCTGTTAACAGCTTGAATGTGATTAGGCAAAAATTAAATGGGTTTCTTCCATTTTTTTTCCTTTCATGATTAAAAATGGTCAACCTCTATTGATCCTTACAGCAACATTTGTTTGAAATGAAAATATTTTCTTTGTCCATCTCCTTATCCACCTGGAAGTCTCTATTCCCACCCCCCCAGCAACAGCATTTGTGTAACGCTTACTGATGGAAAGATTGGGACTGACTACCAATTGCCAATTTAGCCATGGTTGATGGATTCTCTGGTCCTACTTTAGGACCTTAAATATCAGACAGTGATTATTTGTGAAGGCACATAATTTGTAGAACATTATTTAATTTGAAACAAATCAGCAATCTGTGCCAAGGACTGTCCCAAAGATGCTTTTTCAAAAGGAAACTGGACTTGTCCCTTGAAGACATTTTGCTTCTCATCCAAGAAGCTTCTTCAGTTCTGACTTCTTCAGAACTGAAGAAGCTTCTTGGATGAAAAGTCTTCAAGGAAAAACAAACTCCAGTTGCGTTTTGAAAAAGCATCTTTGGGATAACCATTACTTGGATGAATGAGAATCTCCATAGACATTGTGCCAAGGATTGCATTGTTACAGATATTGCGAACCTTTTTAGCATTTATAATAATGTTTGGGTACTTGCCATCACTTTAGATTTTCCTATTCTGCTCTTTCCCACAGTTTATTGGGGACTGCATTACTTTGATAAGGGGAATATGCCATTGTGTTATCTTACACGCTTAAGAGGACACAGCATAGATCCTCTGATTGTATGCTACCATGCCAACATGTACAAAGCATCCATTTGTTATTTATTACTATGCCTTAGGAACAACAGAGACTCTTGAGAACCTGACCTCGACTCTTTTGTCTTTCTAAAGAAATGGTGGGGAGGTATTTACACATCAGAATGAAACCTAAAGTACTTCTGTTAAAGATAACACGAAGTTATGTAATGTATTAATTATCTTGAATGAAACTGACTTGTATTCAGTTGTTTTCGTTTTTCACATATATAAGCATGTACCCTCAGACACACAGACACAGTTGCCCATGCTGAGACACAAACCACATGAAAAGTACAATCCTATACATATTTACTAAGAAATACGTCTCACTGCATGCAATGAGGTTTACCTCCTAAGTCTATGTGCATAGCAGGGAAGGGTTGAAAAGCCACAATGTTTAGACAAAGGAGGTGAGGTTAGCAATTAAGCTTAGAGAGGGGTACATAGACTAGGGTTGGCCAAAATAAAATTTTGCTTGCACTGATTGCACTGATTGTGACATGGTCTCACAATATAAGACTGGCTACCTGCTTGTCCCATTGCCCTCAGTAAGATTCAGTCACAAAGTCTTAAAAGGGCAAATATAAAGGAATGGAACCTGATCATATTCTTCCTGGGTGACAAATCCAGATCCTTCAATATCCACATCCTGAAATCTTTGTAGTGTTTCGAGCAGTTCCGTTACAGTGGGAATAGGCCAAGGTTGGGAAGCTGCATGTAAGAATCTGCGCCAGTCCACTGTGTCCAAATTCACAAGTAGGAATAATGATAGACTCTGCAACTGTAACATATAATTGCAAGCACAGAGATGAATGCATGATCCCATACAGTGAAAAGATTAGGAATGGATGATGTAGGACAAGATATTGTCGCCGGACTTCAACTTTTTGAATTCCCAGCAAGCCATGGAGGCTGGGAAGCATGGAAGTCAAAGCCCAATATATATACTGAAGCCATTAGATGGGAGGTATAGATAAATAATTGCACAGACATGAAGAAGACTTCACTGATAAAAACAGCAAAGTAAATATAATAATTCACCAACAGAAAACTGTCATTTACTACAAGTGTCATTGCCAAGGCTTTCCTAGCTGGCAAGCAGAGGAAGCAAAAACAACAGATTTCAGTTAGGTAAGTATATTTCATACTTGAGAACCATTAGTATCAGCAGTCAAGACTGAATTGAACACCCCTATTCCATCCCAATTGTTTTAATGTTATTTTGAGTTAATATACAGAGTCTTGAAAACTGTAAACAGTTTTCCAGCCTCACTGAGAAGTTACACTGGGATAATTAAAATGAACTCTCTTTTAAATATGTTTCCCCCCATCTCTCAACAACTGGACTGAGGTATCTTTTCTGAGATAAATACTCCTCTGATTTGCCTGCAGCTTACCATTATTTTTCCTTGCCATCCACAATACCCAATAAAAACAAATCATGTTTCTTTCTCTCAAAGCAACAATCTATGTCATTCTTTTTAAATGTAAGGTCAGTGGGCTTTCTCTCTTCATTGAGTAATAGTTAGGGCAGAGTTTCTAAACATGGCAACTTTAAGATGTAGGGACTTCAAGTCCAAGAGATCTCCAGCCTGTAGGTATGGACTTCTTCTCCCAGAATTCCCCAGAGAGCAAGTCCATACTTTTAAAGTTGCCAAACTGAGGAGTGCTGACTTGGGATTAGCTGGCACTCATGTGACCTAGAAACCCCATGGTCACTCTCAATCATGGAAGCTCACAGGATAACTTTGGGCTGGTCACTTTTCTTCAGTCCAATCTACCTCACGGGTAACTGTAAGGAACAGTAGTAGAAGAACAAAAAGCAGGATATAAATCTACCAAATCAATAAATAACACATAGAAATACGAAAGCAATCCTCATTTCAGTTGGTTTTGGAGGCAGGGATGGGTTGTCCACAATATGAAACAAATCCAAGAAGTTGACTTCCAGGAATATTCAAAATGGTTTAACTGATTAGCACCTTTTATACACATTGGTAAACAAGCTCCCTTTATAAATAATTCCTAGCATCATCTTCATTCAAGCAATATGTCCTGTCTTTCTACAACTATTAACACTTAAGTTTGGTAATTCAACCACATAGCAATACATTCAAGTAAAAACTAAAGCAACATCACATACACTAAGGGTCTCCATATGGATAGTCAAGATGGCAGTCATAATTGTATAATTATGGTCTCTATCTTGACTTTTTAGACTTTTCCCTCAGAAGTGCCCTGATGGATACTTACATCATACATGGAGAGATGCAGCCAGGCATCAGGAAGCATATTGGACCCAAGATTCAAAGTGATCAAATCAAACAAAATATCTATGAATGTTTTACTTGGTATTAAACCTAGGCAAATAAGAAAAGAGAGGAGGAATTGGGTCAAAGTGGAATTAATATAAAAAAGTTAAAAATCAATTGCATTTGACTGCCTAATACTGTAGGTACATTGCATATTTCCCTGTCTTTTTTTCCTAATTATACGGTATATACAGAGACTGTAATTTACTTTATATGTAATTGTACAATGTTGTACATTTCGATTTCTTTATACTATGTAAACCAAGCTGTGGGTTGCTGTCAATCAGCTATGATTCAAAAGGAAACAAAGCAAGTATTCTGCTCTTGAAGTCTGTTCCCCTAATAAACATGATTACAACTGGAACATAACTGGTTTCCAAATTGGAGTTGAAAAAAACCACTCTTGCATATTTTTGACCATTTTTTTTAGTTTGGTTAGGTTGCAACTACAAAGGACTCTGGATGAAATGGATTATATGGAGCTATTTTGATACCATTAACTATAGCCGTGGTGGCGAACCTATGGCACGGGTGCCAGAGGCGGCACTCAGAGCCCTCTCTGTGGGCACGCGCGCCGTTGCCCCAGTCCTAGGCCTTCAGCTGGGTTTTATAAAACCTTTTCACTTTAGGCCTCTGCCACCGTGTGCAAAAAGAAAAAAAAAAGGTTCAATCAATCAATCAATTTCAACTTCTCACGGAAAAAAAAATGATCTCGCAAAGTTGGAATTGATTGAACTTTTTAGTCCCACCCAGTCTGCCGTTACCACCGCAGCCACACCCACCCAATGGGCAACACCCACCCAATGAGCCACGCCCACCTGGCACCCGATGATACATAAGTGGGTTTTGGGTTGCAGTTTGGGCACTCGGTCTCTAAAAGGTTCGCCATCACTGTCCTACATTGTTCCATACCACCTGTTGGTCTGTTCCCAGTCAAATTGACTTATAAATGGAGACTTGGGGAATAATCTTGTTCTTCCTGGGTGAGTTAACTAAGGATTCACTGCTCAGATCTAGTGAAAACTGCCATTGCCTTCTGTCATTAGGACTTTGCTGTTGATAGAGGGTGGATCAAGACAGAGTGGCATCCATTCAGTCCGAAGTCCACTTGTTCTCAGGATGCTCTCAAGAAGGGGCTAAAATAATGCCAGAATTGATGTTAGTATAGAGCAGTGGTGGCGAACCTTTTAGAGACCGAGTGCCCAAAGTGCAACCCAAAACCCACTTATGCATTGCCAGGTGCCGGGTGGACGTGGCCACCGAGTGGGCGTGGCCACTGAGCTGTCAGCTCGTGCTCGCTCACTCACTCGCTGTCTGCAGCAAATGCTGCTTCCGCCGAAAGTTGCTCATTTTATAGCCTCTCGCCTATTCCCAGACTACGCATGCGCGGAGAGCTGCGCATGCGTGGAGAGGAGGAGGGAGCAGTTTGGCCCAGCAATGGCTTGCGTGCCACCAGAGATGGCTCCACGTGCCGCCTGTGGCACGCGTGCCATAGATTCGCCACCACGGATGTAGGACATCAGCAAAGAAATAGTGATATATAGGTACAAGCACACAAAATTGAGATGAAACTGTGGGTTTCGTATGTTACCAGTAGTTCTTGCAACTAATCTAATTCTCAGGTCTGTTATGAGGATAAAATGAGGTACCAGGAAAGAGAGAAACCATGTATGCTGCCATGGCATCGGACCTGGTTATCTCCGAGACCGCCTTCTGCCACAGATTACCTCTCATCGGCCGATACGCTCCCACAGAGAGGGTCTCCTCAGGGTGCCGTCAGCCAGGCAGTGTCGGTTGGTGACCCCCAGGGGGAGGGCTTTCTCTGTTGGAGCCCCCACCCTTTGGAACGAACTACCCCCAGAGATCCGGGTGATTCCGGATCTCCCCTCCTTCCGCCGCGCCCTCAAGACATGGCTATTTAAGCTAGCCGGACTGGCCTAAGGGGTATTTTAATTTGGTTTTAAAATAATTTTAAAAAGAAATGGCCAATAATGAATATTTCATTTTAATCACATTTTAAATTTAGTATTATTGTATTAGTTATCTGTTTTAACTGGCTGTAAGCTGCCCTGAGTCCGTTAGGAGAAGGGCGGGGTATAAATTTGATAAATAAATAAATAAATAAATAAGAGCTCTTGAAGGAAAAGTGTGGTGCAGAAAACAGAGTTTAGGGGACCCAATCAAAAGTATGCATGGTATTGTTTCAAGAATGTACACAGACTCTTCACAAAGACTGAGAAGGTTTGTTACAAACCTTTGATTAGAGATTGTATAGATACTAAAGCAAAATATGTATCTGAATCAAATTTGTTTTCTAAAGAGAATCCCTTGGTGAAAGAGCACAGGAAGCAGAGATTCAAGGAGATCCATGCAAGTTATGACGCAAATTTATACTCATTTTACTTTTGCATTTATTTTACATTTGCATACTTTACATTTGCCTTTTCACTTGCAAATGACTCTGATTCTTATCCCAACCAGAGAAAGGAGAAATCCTTCTGCAGATACTATTTTAAGCACATGCCTAATTTCTACCAAGCTCTCTTTCCATGAGCCAGTTAGTTAACTATGCATGCACTTGATGGTTGCAAGGTTTTCTATTTCTACAGTTAAAACTGCAAAATTTGAAAGCATTAAGAAAGTTGAAGTTATGCAAATACTGTGGTACCTTCTGAAGTCAGGTGGATTTAAGCTTTTATCCAGGGAGCACAGGACACATCCAAGGTTTGTATGGGAGAGAGAGAGAGAGATAGCTTCCTCAAGTTTTTATTACAAACATAATTCCTTCTGCACTGGACTTTTTGAGCTTTCTTAATTATCCGCTGTATTATATTTCTTTTTTCCCTTTTATTATTTTACGTTGATTTTAAAAAGCACTATTTGTGGTTAAAATGTTGCATCTTTCTTTTATAAAAAGCTGCTCCCATCAGCATCAACACCCATTCAAATAGTTCAAATCCATGTAGAACATTCAAATAAATGAACCAACTGCCTAAGAAAAAACAATTCTTTCATTTTGGGAGATCAAGTTATCAACGTATGATGCAAAGGGTATAGGACATTAATATGCTCTGGGTGGAACTTATATTGCAAGCCATTTCATTTCCAGAAGAATAGTAATAATTATTTCTCCATTTCAGCAGAACAAGGATATATAGTTAAAATGCAGAATAACAGGTATTTCAAAGAATTTCTTCCCATTCTTCAGTATCTTGTTAGAGACAAAATGTTTGGAAATTCCTACAGTGCATTTTTGTATTTTGCAATGCCATATTTGAAAATAATATTTCTAAAGATATTGGATTTTAGCTCCTAACATTTTTATCTGGCTCGATAATTTACAGCAGCTGGAGGAAAACATATTTTTTAGCCCTGCTCTACAGAAAGATCTTGGCCATCTCTAGCTTTTCAATATGAAAACTATTCAACTTTTCTAAAGACATTTGTTAAAATCTTCCAAAGTCATGTTTATTTCATTTCTCAAAATTCTATATGCTTGTTTAATTTCATAAAACAAATTATACTCAAGTGCTGGAAGATCTTACACTAAATGGTCAAGAAGTGTTGGTAGTCAGTAGAATAAAAGTATTACAGAGATATCTTTATAGTTCTATTAGCAGGTTTAGAAAGTGTTGTGTCTTATGAGGTGGAAAAGTCAAAGCATTCAACAAACATGTTTTGCGTCTGAGATGCAAAAATTAAAAAATACATTAAACCCTACACAATGGCCAGCAAAAAGGCAGAAGGGAGCATGTGCCACTATAGCTTCTGTAGTTATACAAGTATACACTTTGCTTTTAATTGGAGTGCAGATTTTTTTTGGGAGGGGGAAGGTGATAATTACTAAATAGTTATTTGTTGAAACAATGCCTCTGCAAGAAATTGAGACAGAAATAATGTTGCATGTCTAGTCACTTCCAAATGAACTTTCCCTTTCCCATTCGGGATCAGATGAAGAATCCGAGTTCTCATGAGGAGATACTCCAACTCCACTGGGATCCCACTGATTAGCTTGTAGTTTTCTGTTCTTTTGCCAAGAAACATTCCACAACCGAACAGCTTCCTGGGGATCAAATTTTTTGATCTCGGGAGAATTCAGCTGAATGACCATGAGATCCGTCATGCTTTCAAACATGAGTTTTGAACGTAGCCTCATCATTGTCAGCTTCATTTGACCAAAGCCTCGTGCTGCTTCGCTGGAACTTGCTGGCAATGTCAAGAGAAGATCGATAAGGGCCAAGACATTTGGATATTTATGAAAAAAATCTTTGTTTACTAAATCCCATGTTAAGCTCCGGATGTTTTCATATCTAGAAAAGATCACATTTATTACTAACATGTTCCTTTTGCTAATGTAGCAGTAAAACTTGGATTTAAGACAGCATGCTTATTACCTATTATATAGCTCTGCTTTTAGCATATTCCATTCAGTTTCAATTTCATCCACTTTCACTTTGGCCCATTCTAGGACTGGCTCATAATGCTGAATCAATAGAGATACTTCCGTCTCACCAAATTCTATAAGAACATTCATATTAATTGAAACAGTCCACATCTTTCAGAAAGGAATCATTTATTAGCCACTGCAGGGTGCTTTCTGTACCTTGTTTGAATTTGTCTGGCCATAGCTTAAAGCTTCCAATGGCGCTTGCGATCAAAACATCTTCACTAGCATCACAAAAACAATCTTGCAGCTGGTTCAAGAGACTGCTTAATAATTCTAATCGAGTTGCTGAAATATTTCCATCTCCCACAAGCGGGTAACCATGAAAATATGTGATTGTCTCTACCAGACGTTCTCGCGGCCCTGACCTGAGGGGAGAAACACGATACTTAAGCAATAAACTCTCTCATTTCAATTCAGACACACTTAAATATATGCAATAATTGTTAACATCCAACCTTTTTTGATACATTTGGAGTATCTCCAATGTTGACTGAATCGTAGCAAATACATCTGCAATGGAAGTGTTTGGATTGTGGGCAACACGAGACAGAATGTTGAGGACATTAATGACATCTAATAAAAAGTGAGAAAATTTAACTATGTTTGTTTTTAGAAGCAACTTCAAGAGATCTCTGGCTTTCTGTTGATTTGAGGAGCCTGATTCTTCTTCCGTCTGGAAATCAACATGAAAAACAATGTGTTAAAACACAGAAAACGTCTAGTTTTTCAATTATTACTCAAATCCTATAGTTTCAAAAAGCATTTACCTTATTCAGGTGTAGGACAATTGCTGGGTAACCTTTCAGAAGGATCTGAAGAGCTGTCTGTAAGCGAAGAAACCATTGAGAGCCACCAATTTGAGATGGAACCACTGGTGTCACTTTACGAGCTTCACAAATTAGCTTAAGGTTGTTCTTATTCATTGGAGAGTCATGATAAAAATAGTACAAGTTTTTTAATAAATCCATAAGTATATTGAATAGTGGATTGTTCTTCAGTACTATCTTGTAGGCCATTTCAAGACGGTGCACAAGACAATGAATGCTCTGAATACATGGTTGTATATCCTTCAATAGTTTAGCTACTCCATTTTCTCCTACCATAACATCTCTACCATCACTGCCAAAGCCAACCAGTTTTCTTGCCCAGTCATGGGTTGGCAAATTGACCTTCAGATTGGTTTGTAAGGTTTTCAAAATGGCATTTTTCACTGTCAAAGCATCATACATGACTATGGACTGAATTCCAACAATCTGGCAATGGATTTTCCCTTGATGTGCAAACTGTATATATACAAGGGCTGCTTCTGTTGTTCCACTGTCTGTAATGCCATCACTAATGAGAGAGAAGAACTTGCATTTTTCTAATTTCTCTTTCAAGGCTCTTCTTTCCACTTCAGCAATAAAATGAATAAAGATTCTTGCTGCTTTGTCATTTCTAAATATTGAACCAATGTCCACCCCCTTCATATCATCCAGTTTACTTATCCAGTCCAGGTCTGTGAAGGGGCGCCCAGTTTTGGCAATGGCATGGCACGTTCTAAAGAGGTTTTCAATTTTTCCCAAGGTTGTTTTACTCATGTTCTTTAACATCTGCTGAGTGGTATCTGTGTCTGGAGTAGAACTACTAGCTGCTTCCATACAGGAAGCCCATGCATGAGCTTCACTGTTATGGTGGTCATCAACTAATTCAAGAATAAAGTCATCAGTCCCAGAGCAAAAATTGTGTGTCTTCTCCCCTAAGTCTACATTATGTTTCCGACACAGAGCACAGTACATAATGCCCTTGTTACTGTCATATTTTAACCATGTGTACTTCAACAGCCAGATGTTTGGAAAGTGGTGATTCTTCTTTGAATAGTTTTGTTTGCCTGGAGTTACATTCTTGCTTTTAAATTGCTTCAGTGCTGCTATGGCTATAAATATTTCATAATGTTTATTACAACAACATTATAGTGTTTTAATACAATTTCAATATAATTATTATTTTGAGCTACAATTATTAATTATTCCAAACTATAGAAGTTCAACTACTGTATTTGTTACAAGACAGTAAATGAAAGGCATCTGAAAATTTCATTTTTTTTCTTTCATAACACAAATTTAATGCAAGGTATATGCTGAATTCTGTATTAACTAGATTACATATGTGAAACTGAATCTTGTCTTTCCACAAAATGATGCAAAATATAAAATGTTTATCTTTAATCTTTTTAGAAATTAATATAATCTGAAACTATATTCAGCAGCATTGACACACCATTTGGGTGTACATGAAAAAGGATGGGTGCATCTGAAATTTGAATATAAAAAGAACCGCTAAGTCAAATGAAATTTTATTGAAGGACCTATATGTTAAAAATGTGTTGAGGAACAATATCAGGAAACTGCAGTGAAGAAAAGTAGGCTTGCACTGTTAATGTATAAAAAGATCTAAAGGTTTTATTTTAAACAACTAATCAGCATTTTATCCTGTTCTTAACCTTTGTAGAAACACCTTTATATACTATGGATACAAATATACTATTTCAATCACTTTAAATCTTGAATAGTCATTAATGTGTTTTTACAAATCTATATAAAAAGTATTTTCTTACCTTTAGGTGCCACCTGTAGAAACTGCTTATGAAGAGTACTAAGCTGTGAAATAGTGAGTGTACTGTTTGCAGCAGTCTCCACAGATGGGGGACGAGGTGGAAGAGGAGGATCTTCAAATATTTTTATATCACCATTAACGTAGAAATCTACTCCTTCCAGGACTAACTCAAACTGAATTCTGGAGGAAGCTTCAATACGATTGCGGGCAACCCCAATTAATTTATCCACACTGTAACGATACACATGCTTGAAAATGAAAAACGTAGCAAAACCTAAAATTAATAGCTTTATAGACAATTAATATTTTTCTACTGGCTTTGTCCCTAAAAGAACCAGTAGGATTCTTCAACTCCAGGCATGCTATTAAAATCTCTAATATGCTCTTTAGAACATGTGAAGCCAACAGCTACTGAAATGCCTATATTGGAAAAATAAAGCAAGTCTCTTGCTGGATTGAATCTCCCAATTTTCATAATGTCATTTGACTTCCTATGAAATTGGAGTGAATTTTTTATTATGTTTGAAAAACTTCTGTACCGAAGTATTCATTTTATGGAGAAAATCCAATGGGAATGACAGAAAGTCACGATAACCTCTCATTTCCAGGTACAATATGGATAGAAAAAGTTTGGGATTGCCCACCTTAATAACTCTCTCCAGATTGCATTTCAGTTTATGGATTAGCACAAACAAAACTAGTTTCAGATATGCCAAAATGTAAGAGGAGCAGAGAGACCAAAAGCTTGTCTTCATTTTGTTTTGCTTGGGATTTCACACAGAAGGAATAAATAAAAAATGATATTTCCTTCCATTTATGAAAGCCTTAATGAATCAAAGTAAGAGTGGTAAACAATTGCAGGGGCTCATTCAAAAACCTATTCACAGCTATTCAGAAAGAAAAAAACCCTATCTTTCATTTCTCACAATAAATGCTACTTTAAAACTATAATTCATACAATCAGAAGCTCAGTCTTTAACTACATATACACACCCAAGCGTAAACTATTATTCACAATTTGTTCTTATCCGAATTATAGAAACACAACTGTAGTTTGTCTTTATTATAGATAATGCAGAATTTCTTCATCTTATTTATTCAGACTCTTGCTTAAGCCTAATGATTTTTACCTGATTTCCTCTATTGTAACATAATATTATTACTTTATTAAACAATTAATTACCTAGCCATTTCAGCCAGAAATCTCTCTCCAAGCCATTTTTCCATATTTCTGTATGTTTCTTCTGCCTTTGATTGTAGATCCTCCAGGAAGGCTAATCCTTTAACTTTTAACAGCTCAAGACGAGATTTTGCAGCCTCCGCTATTTTAAAAATGGCTTG
This sequence comes from Protobothrops mucrosquamatus, assembly GCF_001527695.2. Lineage (NCBI taxonomy): Eukaryota > Metazoa > Chordata > Lepidosauria > Squamata > Viperidae > Protobothrops > Protobothrops mucrosquamatus. The sequence goes on along the minus strand of NW_015390624.1, from coordinate 10,736 downwards.
TAGTTAGTATAAATCCAACCACATTCTAATATTCATTAGATTAAGTATTATGTAGGAAACAGAGCAATTAATTCTGTGTACAGGTAGTCCTCAACTTACAACAGTTGATTCAGTGACCTTCAACGTTACAACAGGACTGAAAAAAGTGACTTATGTGACCGTTTTTCACACTTACAACCATTGCAACATCCCATGGTCATGTGATCAAAACTCAGATACTGGGCAACTGTTTCATATCTATGATGATTGCAGTGTCCCGGGGTCATGTGATCACCTTTTGCAACCTACTAACGTGCAAAGTCAATGAGGAAGCCAGATTCACTTCACAATAGTGTTACTAACTTAACAATTGCTATGATTAACTTAACAAGAGTGGCAAGAAAAATCATAAAATGGAGCAAAACTCACTTAACAAATGTCTTGCTTAGCAACAGAAATGTTGGGCTCAATTGTGGTCATAAATCAAGGACTACCTTTATCTGCATAGTTGGATTGCTGCAAAAAAGGATCTGGTAATGACTGCTCTTTAGAAGGTCAGATCCTGAAGTTGAAACTCAAATACTTTGGCCACCTAATGAGAAGGAAGGACTCACTGGAGAAGGGCCTAATGCTGGGAAAGATTGAGGGCAATAGAAGAAGGGGACGACAGAGAATGAGGTGGCTGGATGGAGTCACTGAAGCAGTAGACATGAGCTTAAATGGATTCCAGAAGATGGTAGAGGACAGGAAGACCTGGAGGAACGTTGTCCATGGGGTCGCGATGGGTCGGATACGACTTCGCAATTAACAACAACAATGATGCAAATACTCAAATATGGCTTGGTGATGTATTTAAATTAAGTTTCATGCATGAACTTATATTTTGAACTAATTATGGTTTATGAGTATATCACAGATAAATTTTATGTTTCGAGCTAATCATAGTTTATATCACAGATAAATTTTCTCTGCCACTCCAGCCTTTTGGCTGCAGTGTAATGTTCCTCAGTGTTTTTGGTGCAGAGTTCAGTCTAACACAGAACAACCTGGCCTCGTTTTATTTCTGTTCTTAGAGAATTAAAGTAATAAACAATAGCAAGATTCACAAATATGGTAAGCCTAATACTGTACATGAGTAATTGTGGTTATTCAACAAACGATGGATAAACCAAACCACATTAATCAACACCTGAAGCTAAAAAAATTCAAGCAAATATAGTTAACATCCAAAACAAATGTCTATGGAGATTCTCAATCATTCAGGTCATCGTTGTCGCAAAGGTGCGAAGGTTCAAAAGGCAACTGGACTCAAGAACTAAACTCAAGAAGCTTCTTAGATGAGAAGTGAAATGTTTTCAAGGGGGAAAAAAACAAGAAAGTCCAGTTGCTTTTCAAACAACGCTTTTGGGAATTCCAAAACAAATGTTGGGGTTTTATTTAATTTTCTCAGCCCTAAACAGGTAGATAGTTAGCTATTCTGTTTGCAGAAATTATACCTTCATGCTCCAGTGCAGCAAAATATTCCTGTTTCATTTTAAGCTTCAGTTCTTGCTTCTTTAATTCTTCTGGAGATAAAGGAATTGCTATTACTTCAGTGGTAGATGGACTATGTGCACCTGGAAAAAAAAGTAATATTGTAAAGAATCTGAAGGTAAAAATGTTTGAATAGCTATTATCTTTGTATTAACACACAGCTAATAAAGTAATCTAGGATTTCTCAAATTTTGTGATGCTTTGTTCCCCCAATGAATGCAGGTAGTCCTCGACTTACGACTACAATTGAGCCCAAAATTTATGTTGCAAAGTGAGAGTTGTCAAAGTGAATTTTGCCCCATTTTACAACCTTTCTTGCCACAGTTGTTAAGTGAATCACTGCAGTTTGTTAAGTTAGTAACAAGGGTTGTTAAGTGAATCTGGTTTCCCCATTGACTTAGCTTGTCAGAAGGTTGCAAAAGAGGATCACATGACCATAGGACACTGCACCCATCATAAATATGAGTCAGTTGCCAATTGTCTGAATTTTGATCATATTACCATGGAAATGCTACAATGTTGTAAATATGAAAAATGGTCATTAAGTCACTTTTTTCAGTGCCTTTATAACTTTGAACGGTCACTAAATGAACTGTTTTAAGTCGAGGATTATCTGAAAATGGTTGGACCATGCTCAAGAGTGCATAGACAAGATAGATTGTCAAGGCAGAATGGGAGCACTCTGTAGTTATTGTCCAGTTGTATATGCTTAAACCTTTCTGGCTTTTTCTGGGGGTTCTTATTATGTTGGGTCCTGGCACTGAGTCTACAGACCATCTCTAGATAGTGCAAGCACTGCACTTGTGCTCAAGCACAAAATATTAGGAGCGTTGCAAGTGAACGATGCCTCAAGACTGGAAGGGGGAAATGAGATTAGGCAAGAGGGCCTGAACCTGGCCAGGTTATCTTGGATAGCATTTAGCCAGGCTGGCCAGGTTATCTTGGATAGCATTTAGCCAGGCTGAGATTAGGCAAGAGGGCCTGAACCTGGCCAGGTTATCTTGGATAGCATTTAGCCAGGTTTCAAAAGGCCAGTTCACCTTTTGAAACTTGTGCATAGCCCATCTCAATAACAGCAACTCTGTGAAGATCATTCCCATCTGAGTGGGCAGGAGGGAGTGCAGTCCTTCTCAAATTTGCTTGTTACCCTCTGACAGTTCTTTAAAAAAGGAGTTTCGTTCAAGTATTTATAATGCACAAACTGTTTTAAAAGTCTGAACTTCATTCATTTATCAAGAGGTGTTTGCCTGGTGTTGCTGCGGGGGAAATTTCCTGATAGTGAGAACAATCAACCAGTGGAACAGCTTGCCTTCAAAAGTTGTAGGTGCTCCATCACTGGAGGATTTTAAGAAGAGACTGGGCAGCCATTTGTCTGAAATGGTCTCCTGCTTGAACAGGGGGTTGGTCTAGAACAGGGCTTTTCAACCAGTGGTACGGGTACCACCTATGGTACATTGGCACCTGGCAGGTGGTACGCGACCATCTTAGAAAAGTGGTAGTGGGGGAGGGGAATGGGCTGAACTGGTGGCAGCACCGCACAAGCCTGAGCGAGAAATGGCTGGAGCTGCAGGGCTGTCAGGGCTCAGCGGAAGCGCCAGGATCAGTGCCGCTTTCCAACTGATCGGCACTTCTTTGGGGCTGTCAGGGCTCAGTGGAAGCACCAGGATCAGCGCCAGGGTCCAGCTGGAGCTTGGTGCTGATCCTGGTGCTTCTGCTGAGCCCTGAAGAAGCACCAATCAGCTGGAAAGCAGCACTGATATTGGCGCTTCTGCTGAGCCCAGAAGCGCCGATCAGGTGGAATGTTGCAGCATTTCCAGGGTCTTGTGATTTACATTCAGATGCTTGGCAACTGATTAATATTTAGACGGTCAAAGTGTCCCAGGGTCATGTGAAGTGACCACAACCTGCTGCAACCACCCAGCAGATGGGGGGAATAAAAACCAAACACCCCCTCACCCCACCTCCGCTGCCAATCCTCAACAGAAATGCTCACAACAATGAAAACCTCAGACAGGAGGAAGAGCACCGCCGGGTGGGCAGGCAGGTGTCTTGCTCGGCTGTGGCTTGGGGGGCACTTTTTTCAGTGCCATTGTAACTTCGAACAGTCACATCCTAAAAGTGGTACAGTGGGTGAAAAGGTTGAAAAGCCCTGGTCTAGAAGACCTTCAAGGTTCCTTCCATCTCTGATGTCTTTGTTATGTGAATTAGATCTGCAGCAATAAACCCAAATAAAGCACCCCTCTTCCCTGAAATGTTTCTGAGCATACACTTGCAACCAGATGTTTTCAGCGTGTGTATGCTTCCTCCCCAGAGTTAATAATCTACTGCAGGGGTCTGCAACCTTGACAACTTTAAGACTTGTGGGCTTCAGCTCCCAGAATTCCTCAGCTAGCATAGCTGGCTGAGGAATTCTGAGAGCTGAAGCCCACAAGTCTTAAAGTTGTCAAGGTTGCAGACCCCTGATCTACTGGATCTTAGCAAGTTTCAGGACAAAAAACTAATCCCAACACTTTCTGAGTTCGGGGCAAAAGGAGGAAACTCCCTCCCACGTTCCATAAAAGTATCTGTTAGTATTGCCTCGGCTAAACCATTCCTCCTTAACCTGGCACTTCTGAATGTGCCCTGGAAGTACAACCTAACAATTCTGGAGTTTCGTTTCCATTACATCTGGACGATGCAGAGAAGCTTTACGACTGTACAGGCGAGACTTGTTTCATGCTCTTCTAGTATCTGTTTGCTGGTCCTGCTCTGTATAGGACCACGATATATCACTGCACTTTGTTTACCTTTCTTTTTTCCTTTTTTGGCATCTTTGCTGTCCTTGTCTTTGACGTCTTTCCCATCTTTTGCTTCTTTCCCACCTTTTGCTTCCTTTTCGCCTTTCCCTCCTTTCCCTTTCCCTTCCTTTCCACCTTTGCCAGCAACGGTTTGCGAGGATTTGAGGCGCTCTTTTTCCTTCATTTCCTCCTGAAGCCGCTCCTTCTCCTCTTCCGCTTCTTTTGACTGTATTTCAGAACTCACCTGAAATTTTATGTGCCAACATTTATTAATAGAAATATTAGGAGCATTAAAGTAGAACTGTGGTGAAGATGTTTTTTGAGCATTGACTATAGGTCAGTGATGGCGAACCTTTTAGAGACCGAGTGCCCAAACTGCAACCCCAAACCCACTTATGCATCATCGGGTGCCGGGTGGGTGTGGCCAATTCAGTGGGCGTGGCCCACTGGGAGGGCGTGGCTGCGGTGGTAACGGCAGATTGGGTGGGACTAAAAAGTTCAATCAATCAATCAATTCCAACTTTGCAAGATCTTTTTTTCCCGCGAGAAGTTGAAATTGACTGATTGAATTGCACACGGCGGCGGAGGCCTAAAGTGAAAAGGTTTTATAAAACCCAGCTGAAGGCCTAGGACTGGGGCAACGGCCCACGTGCCCACAGAGAGGACTCTGAGTGCCGCCTCTGGCACCCGTGCCATAGGTTCGCCACCACTGCTATAGGTAGTCCTTACTTAACCACCACTCACTTAGCAACTATACAAAGTTACAACAGATCGCCTAAAAAGAAGTGAGGACCTGGTTCCAGAGTTCCAACATCATGCACACATTTTGTTTCTGTCTTCTATCCTCATACATCTATGACTCATCTCTTTAAATAAAGGCTTTACCTACCATGGAAGATATAGTTGTTACAATATGATGCCATGTCTCTGTGAGCAGTTTCTCATCTGGGCTGAAATTAAATATTACACTTTCTGAAAACAGATCGTCCTTGAGTTTAACTGGAATCAATTTGATCCTTTCTCTGTTAACCTCTGGTGAAGGTGATCTGTGCGCAATCATAGGTATTCTTAGAGAAAGAAAAAAAAAGAAAGAGATAAGTAACAGGTTGAGTCTTGCTTCCTCAGATGCTGTATTTTTAGTATATTGAGTATACTTCTATAAAGTTTTAAAGGTTTTAATGGAAATTGTGGCACTAGCATCAAACCTGTGGCTGACGTTTGGGTTGGCTACCCTTGCAGCGATGCCCCAGAGTGAATCACAAGTTGCAAGTTCTCCCATCGTCCATAGGATATTTAGCGTGTAAATTAAATTTTGGATTTTCTTGTTTCTTGCATCATCTTGCTTGGTGAAGAGTTCTTGAAAATTCATTTTCATATTGTTTTAATTCAGATTAATACCTATTTAGGTGTATTGCTTTTATTTTAATTAGTTAATAATGACTAATATATCTCCAATCATGTATTTAACCATTTTCCCTGTCTCACTGAAAATTACAACCTACCAACAATTGTTGAATATTCCCTGTGGCCACTCTTCAAGGAGATTGCCTTGGGTTTCTGACCACTCCATTTTCATTTAGCTATTATTGTGTTATTTGACTGGCCCTGGTTTTCCAGGGCCTCACATACAGGTGTTTTATATCAAACACATAAACCCCATTGTAAAGCAGATGTTTCATATATAATGGAAGTACATTCATACAGGTATTCTTTCTCCTATTTACATGTTCTCCAATACAAACATATCTATTAATTAGTGCAGTTCTGCCATTTTTAACATACATTTTCATCTTGCTCTCTTCCAGAGATGGTTTTCTTTCCGTAAGATCTATCAATGGTATTCTGGTAAAGTCGGAACTGGTGTCTGTTGGAATTTTGCCTTCCATTGCTCTATAATAGTCATGCAGAAGTTTTTTGGTATCTTGGAAACGGTCCATTTCATTCTTTACGATGTCCAAAGAAAGCAAAACAATTAATCCTCTTATCCCTCTGAAAATGCAAGACAATTTTACAACATCTACACGTCTATACTGATGTTAGAAAATTATTCTTAAAACAATCCCTTCTCATCTTTACAATTTGGGTTCCAACATTTTGGAACAAGGGAGCTAGTGCCCAGTTTTTTTATGTTTGAGCTACATGTTAATAGTGTTACAACACTTTATAATGCCTTGGTAAGGCCACACTTGGAATACTGAATCCAGTTTTGGTCACCACAATATAAAAAAGAAGTTGAGACTCTAGAAAGAGTGCAGAGAAGAGCAACAAAGATGATTAGGGGACTGGAGGCTAAAACATATAAAGAACAGTTGCTGGAATTGGGTATGTCTAGTTTAATGAAGAGAAGGAATAGGGGTGACATGATAGCAGTGTTCCAATATCTCAGGGGTTGCCACAAAGAAGAGGGAGTCAAGCTATTCTCCAAAGCACCTGATGGCAGGACAAGAAGCAACGGGTGGAAGCTAATCAAAGTGAGAAGCAACCTAGAACTAAGGATAAATTTTCTGACAGTTAGAACAATTAATCAGTGGAACAACCTGCCTCCAGAAGTTGTGAATGCTCCAACAATGGGAATTTTTAAGAAGAGACTGGACAACCATTTGTCTGAAATGGTATAGGGTTTCCTGCCTGAGCAGGGGGTTGGACTAGAGGACCTCAAAGGTCCCTTCCAACTCTATTATTGTTATTGTAACACCATGGATTTTAACTGTATGTTAATTAAATATCCACTAAATAATACTGTTACTCATCTTGGAGATTTATGATACTGTAGCTAAGCCAACAGACTTGACACAAGCTGAACATATTTTAAAAATCATAATTAAGTAGTCATAAGATTGTATGCATCATTATCTGTATGTGTGATTTCTCTACCTTAAAATATGATGTATTTCAACATCAACCATGAAAGTTTTAACAAATGTTTTAACAAGTTATACTATATATATATTGTAAATAGCAGCTCTTATTTGTGATTAGCATTGGTGAAAATAACAGTGAATGTAACACTAAACCACGATATGCGGAACAAGTAATAATGGTCTTGTTTGTCTATAGATTCTACAGAATAGAGCAAAAATATGAATAATTGTCCAAAACCATCTGGTTTGGGCCTAAATGACAAATTTCATTCAATAATTCTTCAATTAACACTTTAGTTTCTTTCTACAATGATACTTAAATCCAACAAGAAAAATAATGTCAAGTACAATTTGCCAGGTTCACAGAATCTGTACATCTGAGACCAAACTTTATGCACCTGTCATGCTTTTGATTTATTATTAGACTAAAAGCCGCTAAATATATAACTGAAAAGTAAAAAAACAGTGCCATGTATTCATGGGAAAAGTCACAGAACCACAATCTCAAAAGGGGGAAACAGAAACAGAAAGAAAGAGGAACCACAACAATATAAAAATCCAGTTGAGCAGGACAACTATCAGGTCAAAAGTTTCAGCTTAAAGCCCTTAAATCTGTATCTAGCGCTTGCCAATCCAGGGGTCTTGGGGTTGAACAAGAAACAATACAAGATACAATACAATAAAGATAAAGTTACATGACACTATCTGTCCTAATGCTATCAAACCTTTTTTTTGGTAATTTGTTGCATTTATATCTAATATTCCTCCTATATGCCTCATTCAGGGTCCATTATGGGCCAGAGATAATGATGCCAACCCTGAGGTCAGGCACATGAAGAATCAGGATGCTTGAATCTGATTCTTTTGAGATACACTTAATGAATATTGGGTTTATCTTCTTTGGATGACTTCAAACAAAATCTGTCCAGCTTTTGTTGGGAATAGGCAGCGGGTTAAATTGAATAGTCAATTATGATATTATGTTTTTCCATTTCATTATATCTGCCCAGTGGCATATTCACCTTTAGGATTCATATACTTTGAAAGATGGACAAGAGAATAAGAGTAGACTGGTGGTGGTGTCTTTGTTTGTGTGTGTATGTTGGTGTCCTTTCATAGTTCACCTCCAAATTGGTTATTGATTTGGAGCTATTGCCTGTGGCCAGACTTGCACTATGGATTCTTGTTCGAACAGGCAAAGCTATCCAGTCACACAAAGCTAAAATTCTATCAACAATCTAAGAGTTTACACATGCCAGAGTTTATACATGTGGTATTTGGAAGGCACAATAAAGATTGCAATGAGAAATGTGATTTGGTATCCAACAGATTGTGCTATACAATGTGAATGTGACATCCATGCTGTAATGCAGTTTTGAACATTCATCTTCTATGTAGCCACAGGGTTTCACTGCAAGTGGATTATAGAAGTGTTACTTAATAACACTCCAAGCAACAAATAGCACAAAAGGTAGAAATCTATACATTTGAATAGCGAAAAACATCAATTATAATAGCTGTTTTTCTAATAACCTAGTTATTCCTAGCTTCAGCCAAAAGTTCATAATACATGAAAATGCAAAGCTCCTTCTATCGCTTAAGTTCTATTTCAGACCTGCATAAGTGAGAAGATGTGGTTCATCAGAAGCCCAATTCGGTCTGGCAACCAGCCATCGTTCATGATATCACAACGTTCTTGCTCAGCTTCATCTCTCCTGTTTTCACAGATATCCCATAAACGATCCCTTAAATCCTAAAAATATATATTTTTTAACTTATAATGTTCTGAAACATCAAAAATGTTTTATCCCAATCCTCCCTGCCCACCCCCCAAAAATAGCTAAATACAATTCCACTGCAGATATCAACTGTTACATTGCCCACTTTTACACGAACTGGGACTAAGGATCACTCTAAATATAATCAAAATGCACTTTTAAAGGTAACTTAAGGAGTGCAAATTTATAGACAATGGACACAAACTATATTAAATCAATTAATCAAATTAAATGTTTATATTTACACTGAACCTAATGATCAAATGTGGTTCTCAAAGTCAAAAATATGGTGTATCCCTGCCTTGCATGTACAAAACCATACAGAAACCGGTAGATTTTCATGGTTTCAATGCAACTGATACAAAAACGTATTGTTACAAAATCTCAAAACACAACTTTTTTTCATGGAGTCTGCACTATCTGCAGTCTCTCCTTGCCAGAATTGTTGCTGTCTGCAAAAATAAAGGATTAGATGGGACTTTTTTGGCGGGGGCTGGGGGCTGGTGGGAGACAAAAGCTGCCAGTATGGATCTAGTACCCTCTACGGAAACCTGGAATGTGCAACACATGCAAAGGTGAATTGTGAATGTGACTTGGATAGTTTCTTTCTACAGAAGCTTTCATTATCAAAAGCAGTTCTAATGGGTCAGAAATCAGATGACATACAGTTATTATTGGTTTTTTAAATCAGTTTTATGGTAAAGATCTTGGGCTATACATCACAAAAAACTTCTTGGATACTTTCTTTCTACAGAAGCTTTCATTATCAAAAGCAGTTCTAATGGGTCAGAAATCAGATGACATACAGTTATTATTGGTTTTTTAAATCAGTTTTATGGTAAAGAACTTGGGCTATACATCACAAAAAAAACCTCCCTTTTAGGGGCCCTAATCCTTTAGTGGCCAGATGCCCTTCCTGACTCCAAACAGAGTTCGAAACAGGTATTTTTTTTCTTTGAGCCTTGGAGAAGAACATCTGTTGGTACCTAGGATTGAACTCTCAACCTTCCAAGTGGGAGGTAAGCGTATTTACCATTAGGCCACTATGCCATTTATTGGCCATACATCACATAGGGAGGAGAAACATGTTGATTGCCAGATCTTCAAGCAGCTTCAGCCAATTGAGCCGATAGTAAGGAATTGTGGAAATGGAAATGCAGAACATCTGGAAAAAACTACTATTCTCAACTTACACAGTCCAAGGCTGTACAATATGATACAGTAGATATGTTGTTGGTGGCTAATGCTTTTAGTTATCATTATAAGGTGCTGCGGGAACGCTTCTCTGTGGTATTTTTTTTTAAATGAAATGCTTCTTAGAAATCTCTGTCTCTTGCAATTTAAAATATTTCTCTCTTTTTAACAAAGTAAAATAGGTCAAATTGGAGGGGATCACACTTTGATTAGTATGCAACAACTATTCCAGTTATTAGGCAAAACAAGAACAACCCTATCCCAGAACTAAAGCTATAGGTGTTTTCTGATCTAGACAAATAACTTGAAGAGCTTTTCTTTCACGAGATATATAATACTGAAATTATGAAAAAAATAAAGGCGACACCGAAGCAAACATTTCCATAAACTGACATTATGTTAATTTATTCTATTATAAGAAAACATACTTTACTTGCAAAAGAAATAATATAGGGAAGACTGAAAGTATTATATTGCATTTATTATATTGCTAGTCCATTTACATGTTTGCATGCAGAGTTTGAGCACATATTTCTACTGTTGAGTTTTCCCCATTAAATAGGAAATGATATGACTTCATTGCCTACATCTCAGTAGTTTATGATGGTTTGAAA
>NW_015390623.1:33512-35770 GCF_001527695.2 Protobothrops mucrosquamatus | reverse complement strand
GCCCGTTGCTGGTTGGCTAACTAGCAACAGGGTCTTGCCAGCCAATGGAATTGTGTGATTACAAGCCAGGGGAATCCCATAAAAGAGGGCTCCCCTGGCCCAGAGAGCCAGTCCGGATTTACCTTATGCCTTGCCAATAAACCAAGAGCTGACTGTCACTCGACTCGTGTCTTACTGCCTGCGCGATCTAACAACAACTAACCCCATATTTTGGTAGATTGTTTTGGTTGTTAAGCAAGACACTCACATGACCACCTCATTCAGTTTACCACAACCCCAGCTCCACTGTTGCAGGGACAGGGAGAAGGACCAAGCCTTTGAGAGAATGGTGGGGAAGGAGGAAGGCCCAAGTCTTTGGGGAGTGGTGTAGAGGGGGAAAGGTCCAAGCTTTCCAAAAGAGTGGTGGGGCAGGAAGAAGGCCTGCATGCCAGTGGGCCTAGCTGATTGAGGTCTCCTGGCCCATGATGGTGGACACTTGCATCATTCCCATGGTCGTAAGGGCTGGTATTCTGCCAACCACCAAATTCTTGTCAGATGACTGCAGGGGCACTGCACCAGTCAGAACTTTGCAGGTGGATGTGTGTCCCTTTGTTCAGCACCATTGTAATTTCAAAAGGTCACTGAACAGCTGGCTTGCATATGCATTTGAATTCTTTCTATGGCATAATTTACAAGTGTTATGCACTGGCAATTTTATTTGCATGTTGGTGTTTGTTGGATCTCAGCAGGAACCCAGGTAGCAAGATAGTTTATGAATTATTACTATATATATCTTAGAAACAGCACTTTTTCCTATCAAAAGTGCAGGAAAAAGTGCCTAGAAAAATGCACCTTCTCGGGAGTCAGGGACAAATGTTTCTGTGGTCTTTTCTGCACAAATCTCAATCTAGTTTTTATTCTAGTAGTTTAAGAAGCTTGTGCTCTGGAAATCATGATTTTGTACAGTCATCAACAACCTGAGCTTTGCTGTGGAGTAAAATAACAGAATGTTGAAAACCTGGGAGATTTTCTCTTTATATACCCAAGAGAATCAAGTAGTAGTAGTAGTGGTGAATTTTGAATTTCTTCCTCACTTCTTCCTCCTTTCTGAGGTTAAATTGGTGTTTATGTAGTAACTGTTGAACAGCTTCTTCAAGGCCATCTGCATACTTTTCTGCACTTAGATTTTGATTTGTCTCCAAATAACTAATCTCTGTTATTCCACAGCTTCTCTTATCTAAGGAGGGTGAGAATTTGTGTCTAAGCTGCTAACCTTCTGAAATCATGTCTTGAGAAAGGAGTAACACAAGAGTGTGTGTATGCAAAAGGCTTTTTGCAGATTAAATCTAGGACTTTCCTTCCAGTCTCCTCCTAGGATCTGCTCCTCTACCGCAAATACAAAAGCAACCCGTTGAAGGAATGGCTGTGGAAAGGGTGTGGAGAGTGCATACCCATCAGTATGCTAATGTTATCCAGTTGTACATCTCAGTCCCTAGTTGCTCAGAGGTTGGAAGCTCTGGGTGTCTGAATGGCGAGGAACAAGCTCAGAGTCAAACCTAGCAAGACTGAGCAGCTATGGGGATTTTCAAATCACCGGGATCTAGAAATTTTCCACCTTTGGTTCTGGTTAGGATCACATTGCATTAGACCAGGGCTTTTCAACCTTTTCACCCATTGTACCACTTTTAGGATATGGCAATATCCGAGTACCACCAGTCGCCTAGCAAGGTGTCAAAAACTTGATGACCCCCCCCCAAAAGAAAAAAAGTGATAAAGTACAGGTAGTCCTCGGCTTACAACAGTTCGCTTAGTGACTGTTCGAAGTTACAATAGCACTGAAAAAAGTGCCCCCCAAGCCACAGCCGAGCAAGACACCTGCCTGCCCACCCGGTGGCGCTCTTCCTCTTGTCTGAGGTTTTCATTGTTGTGAGCATTTCTGTTGAGAATTGGCAGCAGGGGTGGGGTGGGGGGGTGTTTGGTTTTTATTTCCCCCGTCTGCTGGGTGGTTGCAGCAGGTTTTGGTCACTTCATATGACCCTGGGACACTGTGACCGTCATAAATATGAATCAGTTGCCAAGTATCTGAATGTAAATCACAAGACCCTGGAGATGCTGCAACATTCCACCTGATCGGCGCTTCTTCTGGGCTCAGCAGAAGTGTCAGGATCAGTGCTGCTTTCCATCTGATTGGTGCTTCTTCAGGGCTCAGCAGAAGCACCAGGATCAGCGCCAAGCTCCAGCTGGAGCCTGCCGCTGATCCTGGTGCTTCCACTGAGCCC
>NW_015390623.1:28300-30790 GCF_001527695.2 Protobothrops mucrosquamatus | reverse complement strand
ATAAGTCAACCAGCCAGGAAAGCAGATAGTCAAATTGTGATAGACTCTCCAATCTTTAAAAATAAAAACATTTACTTTTCTTCCTTAGTAATTTGGAATAGAACACTTTCTGCATTAATTCAGCACAATTTTTCTACGGACTATTTGGTGGATAAGCTGGACTATTTTTTTCATTCCAACTATTTCTCCCTTAAAAAAAATATAGGGGAATTAAAAAAAATAAAATAAAATGGAAAATTTGGGGGCTGAAATTTTGCAAATTAATATTTTCCAAAGAACCTACTATTCTGATTAAATAGAATATATTATTGTCCAAATAAAACACATTAGAAATAAAATAAAAATAAAAATACAAAGCAGAATAAGAATGTTACAGTTTGCTTCAATTGGCTAAATTCATTGGAGTGTGTAATATTCTCTTTATTTTCATCCCATTCCAAAAACAACAAGCAAACAAAAACAGCTGCAAGCATTTTGCTCTTTCCCTGGCTAACCTTATAATTGAATAAAATCTTGAATTGGATCAAATCTTGACGCCTTCAAAACTCATACAATTTAATCTGTCCACTTTCAGATTGTGGATATATATATTGGATAATTGGTTAAATTTCACAACTTTATTAATTTCCATTTTTTCTCATAAGATATTAGCTTATGGACAAGTTCAGTCTTTTCTTTTGTTTATGAACAGTGTTTTGTACTGAATATATTTCATAGCTAATTAATATCATTTCAGCGTTATTTTTGCTTCCCCTTTCTTTATAGCCACATGAAACTGTGAGCCTGGGGTGCCTCAGGAACCTTGGAATTTGCTTCCTCCTAAGCCAGACTATTAAAATGCATGGTTATTGTGTTATTGGTTATTGTATATATCACAATTCATTTGATTTGTAAGTGATATACTATTTGTGAACAGATTACATACTCAGGCTTAAAATGAAGCTTATTATACTGTAAATACGCCAAGTGTGAAAGTCATTTATTAATGTATTACTTCTGAGGGCTAAATTATTATCTGTTTTTAAATCTTTAGATAAATATGTATTTTTCTTTCTTTTTCCTTGCAACTAGCTTCAATCTGGCTTAAAAATAACCCAGCCACCAATTGTATACTACATCAGCCAATATATTTGAATGATTTTGCCTTTTACTGAAGTTGCATACTTCCTTGGTATGATTTTTGTACTCTTTTGCTTAAATTCCAAATCAAAAGCCAATTTGATGTAGTAGTTAATGATACCAGGCTAGAAACAGGGAGATTATGAGTTCTAGTCCTTCCTTAGACATGAAAGCTGACTGGGTGACTGTGGGTCATCCATTTATTTATAACTCAGGCTTGATGTGGGCAGTGGGAGTATATTACCTGCCTTGTACAAAAATAAAGGTGTGATACACCCAACAATAATAGCAATAAGAGTCAAACTACTTAGAGTAATTTAGCAACATCAGCTGGGCATCTTGATCCTTTTAAGAACTGAATTTAAGTTTTCCACATGTAAAGCAGCCATCCAATCTCTGAGCTATGATCTTTCCCTTGGTGTTGGCTCTTGTCTTGTGTTAAACAACTCTGTGTAGCCAGCCTACAAGACAATATGGCTGTGGGATTTGCCCTATATCCTGCTTGTTATATACTGGCTAAGGCAGCATTGCAGAATTGTGAGTGGGACCATAACCCCTGCAAAGCATTGCACTGTTATTCGAGGGACAGCTGTGCTGTTAATAAATCTTGTCAGCCAGCCAAAGACACAGTGAGGTGGTTTTCCTGAAGAAGGAAAATGATAAGTGTTGCTGTTGCCCTCTTAGCACTTCTTGACAGTAACAGCAGTTGTTACCAAGCCAATAGTTAAAGAGTCTATGCTCTTTAACTATTGGCTTGGGGTTGGGGACTCCTTTTGGAATATTTGCTTAAAAGTACAAATGTATTCTAAAGGATTGCTCTGCTACATTTGAAACACCATGATTCTCATGACTAACCTTTGGAGTTTTATTCAAGCTGTGTCTGAAAATGCTGTTTTTGCTTTCATCTTTCCCTGTTCATTCAAGGGAGGTTTCAAAGGCAATGTCATGGCAACTAATTGGCTGGGGAAGAAATGAGTTTTGCTGCAAAATGCTTGGCATTTGTACCAGTAAGTCCAGTTGTTTTGTCACGCAGTATAACTTGCAAAAACAGTGACGTTAATTCAATGAAGAGATAATAATAATAATAATAATAATAATAATAATAATAATAATAATAATAATAATAATAATAATAATAATAATAATAATAATAATAATAATAATAATAATAATAATAATGTACTCCAGGACGGATCTGCTGGTCCTGCGCGATTCCCCCCTCGCGCAGGCCTGGCCCAGTACAATTCCAAGGGCCTGCCTCGATGAAGGGGTGTGGAGCCCCGAGAGGTGGTATGCAGCAGACAGAGGGGGAAAAAAAATGAAATTAAGAGCTTTTTTAGAGGGGTGTTTTATAAAAATTTTAGGGGGTAC
>NW_015390623.1:21791-24966 GCF_001527695.2 Protobothrops mucrosquamatus | reverse complement strand
TCCAAGTCTAATTTTTTGTTTCCCAGGCCCAGAACGGATTTCCGGAAGCGGCATCCACACAGAGAACCGGTTGTTCATGTACTTGAATCCCACCACTGACTTCAGGTGATCTTGATTCTATCCCTCTGTTAATGCAACCTAGCACTGTGTTGGCTTTTTTGGCAGCTGCAGCACACTGCTGGCTCATATTTAAGTGATTGTCCACTAGGACTCCAAGATCCCTCTCACAGTTGCTACTATTGAGCAAGGTACCACTTATACTATACCTGTGCATTTGGTTTTTCTTGCCTAAATGTAGAACCTTACTTGTTTCACCATTAAATTTCATTTTATTAGATAGCGCCCAATGTTCAAGTCTGTCAAGATCCTTCTGTATCTTAAGCCTATCTTCTGGAGTGTTGGGTATTCCTGCCAGCTTAGTGTTGTCTGCAAATTTGATGTGTTCCCCATCTGTCCCCTCATTCAAATCATTGATGAAGATGTTGAAGAGCACTGGGCCCAGAGCAGAGCCCTGGGGCACCCCACTACACACTTCCCTCCATGTAGATGCAATTCCATTGAGGACCACACACTGAGTACAGCTGGTCAGCCAGCTACGAATCGATCTGGTGGTGATGCTGTTAACCCACATTTTTCTATCTTATCAAGTAGTAGGTTGTGGTCAACTTTATCAAATGCCTTACTGAAGTCCAAGTATCCACAGCATTCCTCTGGTCCACTAATTTTGTCACTTGGTCAAAGAATGCAATAAGATTTGTCTGGCATGATCTGTTTTTGACAAACCCATGTTGGCTTTTGGTAATGACTTGGCTACTTCTAGGTGTTTGCTGATTCGTTGCTTGATTATGTTTTCTAAGATCTTCCCAGGTATTGAGGTCAGGCTGATAGGTCTGTAGTTTCCTTGATCCATTTTTTCCCCTTTTTTGAAGATGGGAATTACATCAGCTCTTTTCCAGTCCTCTGGTAGTTCCCCAGTGCTCCAGGATCTTTGAAAGATATAGTTCAGTGGTTTTGAGAACACATCTGCCAGTTCCTTCAGAACCTTGGGGTGTAGTCCATCTGGTCCTGGTTATTTGAACTCATCTAGGGTGGACAGGTGCTCACTTACCATTTTCTTGCTTATCTTAACTTGTGTTTCTAATTGTTTTTTACGGTACTGTTTTTGATAGGTTTGACTGTTTTTTCTCTTTGTGTAAATATGGATGCAAAAAATGAGTTGAGTAGTTCTGCTTTCTCCCTGTTGCTTGTCACCTTCTTGCCACTTTCTCCCACTAGTGGACCAATCATTTCCTTAGCCTTTTTCTTGTTTTTTACATGTTGAAAGAAGCTTTTTGGTTGTTATTTTTGACTTTTATTGCAAGCCTTAGTTTTCCTCACTCCATCTTTGCAGGCTCGGGCTATTTGCTGATATTCTGCCTTAGTTGTGTGCCCCTCTTTCCACTTTTTATACTTGTACTTTTTGTGTTTTTGTCTTTATAATGACTAATTTTTAATTTGTAAAGCAATTGCAGGAAATGCTGCATGGATTCCATCTGTTCCTACTTATCCAGGATATTCTTCACTGGTGAGAACATTTTCAGTCTGCGATTTTTCTACAGATTATTTATATTATTTATATTTAAGTATTATTTTTATATTATTTGTTTATATAATATTTATGTATTATTTATATTTATATTTATATTTATATGAAAGAAGAGATTCAACCTAGAAATAAGGGGAAATTATCTGACAGTGAGAACAACGAACCGATGGAACAGCCTGCCTTCAGAAGTCGTGAGTGCTTCATCACTGGCGGCTTTCAAGGAGAGACTGGACAGCCACTTGTCAGAAATGGTACAGGGTCTCCTATTTGAGCAGGGGATTCAACTAGATCAGCGGTTCTCAACCTATGGGTCGCGACCCCATTTGGGGTCGATCGACCATTTCACGGGGGTCGCCAAGCAAGGCTGTCCGCCATTTTTTTCCCCTTTTCCGGCGGGTGCCTTACCTTCCTTGAGCTGGGCCAGCTGGTGGTTGGCCTGCTCCGTCTCTGCCGCTTGCCAGCTACGCCTCTGCCGGCGCAGGGGGTGGAACCACGCATGCGCGGCGCTCCCGGGCAGGGAAAGTCCTCGACTTACGACCGGTTGGGTAGTCCTCGACTTATGACCGGTTTAGTCCTCGACTTACGACCGGTTTAGTCCTCGACTTATGACTGGTTTAGTCCTCGACTTACGACCGGTTGGGGGTCACGGCATTAAAAAGGTTGAGAACCACTGAACTAGATGACCTACAATGTCCCTTCCAACTCTGTTATCCTGTATTCTATTCTGGCTGACGTGAAGCACACTTTTTTATATATTTATATTTGAAGACATCCCCAGACTAACATTGCACCCTGTATGTTTCTAACACTGAACACAGATTTAGGACTTAAAGAACTTCCTTGGATTTAAACTGAAAGGGCAACCTGGAAACCTTCCAAATCTTTTATCTAAAAGTTAATCCATATGTGAGACAAGATGGCACATCAAGGGGGACCATGAGCCAATGTCCAAAGAGTTTAATCAAATTCCCAAATTATTACCTTTTAAAATTAACCCTTCAAGGTCTGACCCCGCCTAACCACTCCACTCAAGCTATTAAGAAGAATGACAATTTAATAGAAGCAACAGAGAATCACTGGATCTGTCCACTACCAAGAGAAAATAATCTCCAATGGTAGGCTTTATTCCACAGCCTAAATTGAAGACTAAATGAACTTAAGCCTGTTTTTTTTTTACTTAAAGGGAATGAGTGTAATATAAGGGGTGATGTTGGACTAGGAAAAAAACAAAGAAGGAGGGAAAATACCAAATTAGTGTTCAATTTTGACATACTTTCTAACACATTTTGAATTGAATCAACCCTTCTTCAGAGGTATTATGGACAAAATAGGTTGTATACATAAATAGGAATGGGGTAATAAACATAGGAAAAAATATTATTATTATTTAGTGGCCACTCTAGGGTTCAGTTAAGCCTATGCTTTAGATTTGCTGTATTTGACATGGTTCAATCTAACATTTGGAGAAAGCTGCTGTAGGAGGAATATTGTGACCAAATGCGTTGAACTGGGTTTGACCAAAGTTGAAATAAAATAATGAAACATCAACTGTTTCTACATTTTAAAACAAACATTTTGCCACAGGTTTCA
>NW_015390623.1:16822-18581 GCF_001527695.2 Protobothrops mucrosquamatus | reverse complement strand
TTAATCTATCTTACAGAGTGTGTTTTAATTTATTATTCATGCTTGAAGGGTTTCATCTTAGTACTTGCACAAGTTACTCATAGCACAAGTGGCAGGGATATCTAACTGCAGATGCTGTGACCAAATGCAGTTTGATTTTAGTTGGAGATAGACAAACATTGACATATAAAATTCAGCTCAGGAATGATTAACAAAAAAAAAATGTAAACCATGTTGTTAAATTATAAGTGGACTTTCAGAAAGCTTTCCTTGTGTTGCAGCACATGGTATATTTTCTTCAAGTTGGAATGGATTCAAATGGATCTCCAGTTTCTTCTTAAAAATTGTCAGTGATGGAGCACCCACAACCCCTGAAGGCAAGTTGTTCCACTGGTTGATTGTTCTCATGGCCAGGAAATTTCTCCTTAGTTCTAGGTTGCTTCTCTCCTTGGTTAGTTTCCACCCATTGTTTCTTGTTTTGCCTTCTGGTGCTTTGAAAAATAAGTTGATTATTTGTATTTGTATCTCAAGTATCTTAGATACTTTTGGGATAATTTGAATCTCAAGTATCTTGGAGCATTAAAGGATTAAAGAAAGTTGTTTTATATTAAGACAGAGTTTTGGTCTATGAAGTTCAGCATTGTTGGCACATTTGGCAGGAGCTAACCTGTTTTCAGATGGTTGCTTGTTTCAATCAGGAATGAATGCTTTGTATACAGAATTCACAACTATTACAGTGGCAAAAAGCATCATCTTATTTTTTCAGAAATAATGTTTTACTCACTCTAGAAACATGAAATGAGCTGTAGGTCATTTTTCACTGATAGGATTCTTCAGACTTCATCACAATTGGAATGTAGGGAGGTATTTATCCTTGGAGGAATTGAGCCCTCGTCTACATGACAAGCCTTTTGGATTTCATAACTTATTAATTACCATGTTTCCCCCTCTCAAAGAAGTACAAATTTGGTCAGTATAATGAGTATTCTTTAATAAAGGAGTATGCTGAAGCTACAGGAGGTTCTTTTGACACATTGCTTGATGATTTTCAGTAGACTGACAATTAGGACCCTTACAGTTCATTTATCAGTACCAACAATAAAATGTTTCTCTTCCTAACCTCTCCTCCATCCAATTAAACATTTCAAACCCTTGATTTATAATGATTCCCATACAAATTTGAATTGATATATGGTGATTATCCAGTGTAGAACTCATATGGTGAAATGGATAATTGGCTCCACTTCCTGAACTGTTTTCCTCCAACTCCAGATCTGAGTCATCATTTGATCTCTGGCCCTGACTGAGTGACATAGGAAATTTAAAAAGAAAAAAGAAAAAAGAAAACACCAAACTTGCGAGCCTGAATTCTGACCATACCTTACAGTGATTTCATCTACATCACGAATTGCTAGGTATTATTTTGTATGGTGAGCCACATCATTGGAGTGTCTCAGTATAGTAATGAAGAACCTTCCAAACCAAATCTATGTTTAGCTTCCAGTCTACATGCTGTCCATTTCTGCGCAAAGGAATACCACTGCTGGCTTCATGCATTATGCTGATTTATAATAATTGAGATTTGAGATTTTGAGATTTTATTAAATTTATACCCCGCCCTTCTCCCGGAGGACTCAGGGCGGCTTACAGCCAGTTTAAAACAGTGATACAATACAAAATTTAAAAAGGTTAAAAATAACTATTTAAATTTGGCCGCTTCTACTAAAAATTTAATTTAAAACCCCTTTAAAATACCCCTAGGCCAGTCCTGCCTGCTGAA
>NW_015390623.1:5039-13312 GCF_001527695.2 Protobothrops mucrosquamatus | reverse complement strand
TTCTATTCTGTTTTTTATGGCACTATTTTTGATAGGTTGGTCTGTTTTTTCCTTTTGTGTAAAGACAGATGCAAAAAACGAGTTAAATAGTTCCGCTTTCTCCCTGTTGCTTGTCACCTTCTTGCCACTTTCACCCACTAACGGACCAATCATTTCCTTCACTTTTTTCTTGTTTTTTACATGTTGAAAGAAGCTTTTTCTGAATAAACAATAATATCCTGGTTCACATAAATAAATAGTTAGCCAAAACCAAACTACATGGCTTAGTGTAATGTGTGACACATTCCTGAACCTTCCAAATCATCTTGTAGCTGTGTATTCTAGGAATGCATCAACAATGTACTGATGTTCTGAAGAGACCGAGGACTCCCCAAATTAATTTGTAAACTAGATCATTTTTGACAGGTCCATATCCAGGAGTTCAGAACTAGAAAAGGGTTATTTTGTGGAAGCAAAAACTGTTTTGGAGTACTCAAGGTCAGAAATTTAAACCAAATAAGCAGTTGCTCATTGTGAGCAGTGTGGTGGCCTAGAGGTAGAGTTGTCGCCTCACAATCAGGAGCCTGGGAGTTCAATTCTAGGTAGCGGCAGATATTTCTCTCACTGGACACAAAAAGAAAATATCTGCTGTGCAGGTGCAGGTGCCAGAAAGGGCATCTGGCCATTGAAATGCTCAGCTCAATTCAGTCAACCCCGACTTACCTCAATGTAAGGGATTATGGGGGTCATTAAAAAAAGAAGCGTTTGCTCATTCCCAGGAAAAGTCTTAGCAGTTTTAAAGAGTTGCAGACAGGTGCTGTTTGTGTTGCCAGGCATTCCAAAGGATCTTCTGTGTTGCCTAATATATGTTTGTGTATGTTAGAACAGATTTGAAAATATCACTCCCCCTTCACTGGGCAGGCCAAGAGTTTCTTATGGCCAGTTGAATGGAAGATAATAATAATAATAATAATAATAATAATAATAATAATAATAATAATAATAATAATAATAATAATAATAATAATAATAATAATAATAATAATAATAATAATAATAATAGTAGTAGTAGTAGTAATAAAGTTGGAAGGGACCTTGGAGGTCATCGAGTCCAACCCCCTGCTCAGGCAGGAACCCTACACCATTTCGGACAAATGGCTGTCCAGTCTCTTCTTAAAAACTTCCAGTGTTGGAGCATTCACCGCTTCTGGAGGCAGGTTGTTCCACTGGTTAATTGTTCTAACTGTCAGGAAGTTTCTCTTTAGTTCTAAGTTGCTTCTCTCCTTGACCAGTTTCCACCCGTTGCTTCTTGTCCTGCCCTCAGGCGCCTTGGAAAATAGCTTGACTCCCTCTTCTTTGTGGCAGCCCCTGAGATATTGGAATATTGCTATCATGTCCCCCCTCATCCTTCTCTTCATTAAACTAGACATACCCAATTCCAGCAACCGTTCCTTATATGTTTTAGCTTCCAGTCCCCTAATCATCTTTGTTGCTCTTCTCTGTACTCTTTCTAGAGTTTCAACATCTTTTTTACATCATGGTGACCAAAACTGGATGCAGTATTCCAAGTGTGGCCTTACCAAGGCATTGTAAAGTGGTATTAACACTTCACGAGATCTTGATTCTATCCCTCTGTTAATGCGGCCTAGCACTGTGTTGGCCTTTTTGGCAGCTGCAGCACACTGCTGGCTCATATTTAAATGATTGTCCACTAGGACTCCGAGATCCCTCTCACAGTTACTACTATTGAGCAAGGTACCCCCTATACTATACCTGTACATTTGGGGTTTTTTTTGTCAACTGTTGGACTAAGTTCTCTATTTCCTTCTTCTGTCCCTGATTCTGTCTTCAGGGAAAAACTTCCCTTCTAAAAAAAAACAAAACAGCTCCTGTCAGATTATTTTCTTACCCTTCTGTACAGCTTAATCTCTCTGGCCTTTTGTCTACCTCTTTTTGAGACATTCAAATGGCTTCCTCAGAAATAAAAACACCCCTCAGAAGTAAATCTCCTCAAAATCAGTAGATTATACGGCCTGGTAAATGGGACAATATTGCAGTTTTAGTTTCATGGCCTGTTGGAAACATAAGAGCTGAACGTGATTCTCTTGCTGTATTGATGTTGTTGCTGAAGCACACATTTCCATCTTAGCACTGACATTTTCTCCCAATCCGTTTAAATTCTGGGCACTAGCAATTTACTAAGGATATATGCAATCTGGAATTGTCCAAGGAGGGCAACGAAGATTCAGGGGCATCTGGAGATGAGTCCTATAAGGGAAGATGGAAGGTTAGGTTTCATTTTTGAAAAAGGACAAATATGAATATTTCCAACTATATGACTTGTAGTATTACCAAAAACAGATGGGGAATTGCTGTGATCTCCAGATGTTGCTGAACTCTGAGAAGGACTAGTCAGCAGAGTTAGGTGAAGAACTTTCTCTAGACAAAAAATATTCTTTTTATCCCTTATTTAAAAAAGGTGAAAGAACCAATAGGAAATATAGAAGGTTACAAACTGGAGTCACTTCTGTTTGTACCGTCCAACAACATCTAGTGAATGAGGCAGAATGAGTGCACAATAATTGTCTTGTACAGAAGGATCCAAAAAAGCTACATGATAGTTGCCTTTCAAGTATGTGAAGGGCTGTCACAAAGATGATGCAATGACACTGCTTATCTTGCTTGAAATGCTCAAATAACAATGTATCTTATTAGCTGTAAGGAACAGCAGGATAACTACCAAACTAGTAAGGTACTGTACTAAATGTCCTTAAAAAGAGGAGACATGTCACGGTGTAGAAGTAGTCAGATTCTTGGACTAGGACTAGAGAGACCCAAATCCACTTAAGCTCAAATTGTCACTGGGTGTCTGAAATTCACTGGATGGCCTTAGGCATATCAGTTTTGTCAGGCCAGCTCATCTTACAGAACACTTGGGGAGAAAAAAAAATGGCAGATATGTCATCCTGAGTCCTGGAGGAAAAATGAAAGACAGAGACAGAGAGAAAGTATAAATACATACATACATACATACATACATAAAGTAGGTTATAAGATTCTTTTCACCAAAGTTACCTGCTAAAATGAGAAACTATAAGAAAGCCCCTTCCATTATTACCAATTGCTTTGTGAAAATCTCCCTGGAAATGCCTTTGTTTTTTGATTTTCAGTAAGACAATAAAACTGTATTTTATTTACAATTGTTTTTATGGCTTTAAGGCAGTTTGGAAAGACTGTTATGCTAAAAGGTGGAATGTAAGTGATTGTAATAAATAAACATTTTGAAACAAGAGATGACTTGTGCCTCAGAACCAGTTACCGATGGGAAAAGAAGGTTTGGAGACTATGTTAGAAGCAGCTTCTGGTAGCTCATTTGAATGCAACATTGACTCATCAGCTCTAAACGGGAGGCCATTATTCCTGGATACAAAGCAACTAGGCCTGGCATTCCACTGCATTCAAAGCATTGGGTGGTGTGGATCCAGCCACTCACAGCTGTCAGAATTAACTTCCAGGAG
Source organism: Protobothrops mucrosquamatus (assembly GCF_001527695.2). Classification (NCBI taxonomy): domain Eukaryota; kingdom Metazoa; phylum Chordata; class Lepidosauria; order Squamata; family Viperidae; genus Protobothrops; species Protobothrops mucrosquamatus. The sequence goes on along the minus strand of NW_015390623.1, from coordinate 9,815 downwards.
CAATCAATGTGGCCATAATTGTGACTGCCACATATGGCGCATTGCCTCATGCCTCCCTCAGTTGTTGCACCATTTCAGTAATCCAGGAAGCAATGGGCCATGTGGGAAGCACATAAATGTGAATTTTTTTTTAAAAAAGGGAAAAAATAAAAGGAAAACAGCCTTCCACATATTTAATTGGACTCCGGACAGCCAATTAATATTAGAGCTGATAGTTGGCTGCTGAAATCACAGGAATTGGCAGTCCTATAGTAGAGCTAGTTCAGTTTTCTGCCTCTCCCACTCATCTGGAAATTTAGTGACAGAAGGATGATTTTCAGACTAATTCCTCTCTGGATTATTAACATACAAGCACCCAGAAATTGACATTTTACACAAAGAGATGCTTGATCCAGATAACAGTGTTGCTGCCATGTGACTGTAGAGGAAACATCACATTTTTCCCCATTCTCACCCCCAGCCCAGCCCTTCTTCTTTTGCTACTTAGATAACAAATCAAAATGTTCTACATTTGGCATACTTGGACTGAAGCAATATTAGAGTGGCTGAGTGTACAGTACATCCAGTCCTTTTAATAACTCACTGTTAATGTACAAAGGATATGAAATAATTATGCTAAAAGATTGTCGATCAAGGATAGCTGGACCACAGTTTGACCTGCTAAACTAAAGTTGCAGACTTTTTAATGGGAAGAAAGTATGAAAATGTACAGTCTCTTTAAGTAGAAAAGCCACCCTCTGGCCACAGAGATAATTAAAATTAAAAACAAATAATAGTTACCAAGGAGAGATGCCTTTTAGAAGCACTGAGGTCAAATTAGACATTGGCACAAATCAGAAACATGAGAATCAGTAGCTCTGAATTTAGAGCACTGTGATGTTTTTTTTCCTAGCAACAAAATTAATCAGATTTCTTGTTTCCAAGTACAGTAATGCAGAGAAAGCTGATGTTCAAACAACATTGATAAGTTACTTGAATATTTTGAATTTAGATTGTGGTTTGGGGAATATATTTTTTAAATTCTTTAATGATAAGATTGATAAATAAATTAGAATAGCCTATGGGCACAAATATTTTGCCTATTGATTTGTATCAGTACTTCTACCAATCTACCCTAAGCTTGTATAGGTTGTCCTTGATTTACAACCACAATTGGGACCATAATTTTTGTTGCTAAGCAAGGCGCTTATTAAGTGACTTTCACCTGATTTTATGACTTTTTTGCTTGTTATGTAAATCACTGCAGTTGTTAAGCGAATCTGGCTTCCCCCATTGACTTTGCTTCTTGGAAGCTGTCTGGGAAGGTCAGAACTGGCGATAATGTGTCTCCGAGATACTGCAACCATTGTAAATACAAGATGGTTGCCAAGGGCTCAAATTATGATCACATGACCATGGGGATGCTGTAATGGTTGAGGGCTGGTAATAAGTCACTGTTTTTCAGTGCTGTTGTATGCTTGAACAGTTGCTAAATAATGGTTGTAAGTTGAGAACTACCTGTACTTGCAGCAAACTGGATCAAAAGTGAAATTGGAAATTCTAATTATTTTCTAAGTATAAAACATTCAGGCTTCTAGTAACTGAATTGGTGACATAGTCCTAGAAGCTGTGAGTTTAGCTTTTCTAAGTAGCCTGTGATCTCCTGGATGGACTTGGTCAACCATCCCTTCCTCAGTTCTGGTTCCCCATCATTAAATAGAATATTGTGAGATGTTATATGCTACAAGTCAATAGGAGTCCTAGAAATAGTGAAAAAGTTAAGGTTCTACATTTAGACAAGAAAAACCAAATGCACAGTTATAGTACAGGTGGTACCTGGCTCAACAGTAGTAACTGTGAGTGGGATGTTGGAGTCCTAGTAGACAATCACTTAAATATGAGCCAGCAGTGTGCTGCAGCTGCCAAAAAAGCCAACACAGTGCTAGGCTGCATTAACAGAGGGATAGAATCAAGATCACGTGAAGTGTTAATACCACTTTACAATGCCTTAGTAAGACCACACTTGGAATACTGCATCCAGTTTTGGTCACCACGATGTAAGAAAGATGTTGGGACTCTAGAAAGAGTACAGAGAAGAGCAACAAAGATAATCAGGGGACCGGAGGCTAAAACATATAAAGAATGGTTGCTGGGATTTGGTATGTCTAGTTTAATGAAAAGAAGGACTAGGAGTGACATGATAACACTGTTCCAATATCTCAGAGGTTACCAGAAAGAAGAGGGAGTCAAGCTATTCTCCAAAGCACCTGAGGTCAGAACAAGAAGCCATAGATGCAAACTAATCAAGGACAGAAGCAACCTAGAAATAAAATAAATTTCCTGACTCTTAGACTAATTAATTAGGGGGGAAACTTGCCTCCAGAAGTTGTGAATTCTACAACACTGAAAGTTTTTAAGAAGAGATTGGACAATCATTTTGTCTGAAATGGTATAGGGTTTCCTGCCTGAGCAGGGGGTTGGACTAGAAGGCCTCCAAGGTCCTTCCAACTCTGTTATTCTGTTCTGTTAAATGCAGAAGCTTCAAGTCTTGCAGATTTGTCACAAATAGGTAACATTGTCTCCCTTAGGTGCTTTCTAAGTTCAAATTATCTAGAAATAAACAAACAAACAAACAAACAGCGATTACAAAACAGGTAGAGGATTGATGAAAGGAATCACTCTTCTGTGCCATTTTTCTATTCAAAGCACCCCCATTTCTCTCTTGTTGGAACATTACTTTTAATGATCAACAGTATGTTATAAAGAGATATTTGAATATGCCAGGAGGTAAAGGCTGTGGAAAAATTCTTAGAAGAATGAGTGACACCTCCATTGTGCATGTTCCATTTTCACTGAAGTTCAAAACTGAACTAGCAACAACTTACAGGTTGGTATAGCAGAACTTTTGTAAGAAGCTTTGGAGTTTACTGAAATATCTAGGGTGAACCTAAGCCTGTTTGCTCCCTGAAGCAAATAATGATAACAATAATATGATGCCCCTCTTTCATAAAGTCTCGAGAAAACTGGAACTTCTAATTTATTTATTAGATTTTTATCCCACCTTTATTATTTTTATAAATAGCTCAAGGTAACAAACATACATAATACTTTTTTCTCCTCTTATTTTCCCTACAACCACAACCCTGTGAGGTGGGTTGGGTTGACAGAGAATGACTGGCCCAAAGTCATGCAGCTGGCTTTTATGCCAAGGTGGGACTAGCACTCTCTACCTCCTATTTCTAGCCTGGTGCCTTAAGCACTACACTACACTACACTAATGCTACTGCTTCTCCCAAATTTGCGATCTGGGTTGGATTCTATCTTTAGGTATTCTCAGATAATCGGTGGAAGGGGGATCCTGTTCTGAATGGCTTTTTCTCTAGAACATGTACATAACTAAGAATAAATGTCTAGAAAGAGGAATTGAAGTGGCAAAAGCTTCTATTTGTCCTTTCAGGTTTATAATTGTTCAAAGACTAAGCATTCCCTGATTTCACTATATCATTTAAGTTATAGCTTTTTTCATACAGCTGGCTGTGGTCACCCACCATGTTTAAGCAAGTTAGTTAATATCTGGTAAGTCTATGCACACAACATGCCAGTGCAGCCCATTAAGAAGGGCAAGGCTTTCCCCTCATGAGTAATCTGGCTGACCTTCTCTGCTCCTGCCTTTTCTCTGCCCTACCTGTTCTTCAATCAGGTGCAGAAGACTGTTCCTCTTCCTCATTATTGGCTGCAGTTATATGCTTCAATTCTGCAGCTCAGGAATGTTCTGCTGCAGCTGCACTTCAGCCAAATCCCTCACAGACAGCTGCTCAGAGTCATCAATCAACCAGGAATTGGTTCATCCTCCCCCGAGATGACTAGAGAGGTACCTGGGGAAGCTTCTGGGGGAGTCATCACACTACTTCCCTCAATTGTTCATTATATGGTTTAACCTCCAGACCCTTAACATCTTTATTGTTCTTCTCTGCATTCTTTCTAAGGTCTCAACAATCCAAAAAAATGATTCAGTTTGTTTGGACTGTTTATTTTATCATCCAAACCCTGTAACCTGGTCATTTCTAGGTTGATCTAACTTCAGAATATTAAAGATTATTTGTGGGCAATTTATCTAGGATTAATGTTTTCTTATTCTACTTAAAAAGTGTATTTTTTCCCCTCAGTCACAAGAGGATTTACTCTTTTGACATTACCTGTGGGGTTTGCAATGAAAAGTAAATCACACAACTAGTGTGACTTGTGAACAGTTTACATGAAAAAGGGGCATCATTTCTGCCTATGGCTTTTTGATATGACATAATCTTTAGTAATCACAAATGATCATAAACAAAACTGCACAAACCTGGATGGATGGCAAAGACATTTGTTGACAACTGACAGATCACTTGAATTGTCCAGAGGTTCTAGTAGGAATGAGTTAGAGTGCCTGTTAAATTCCCCAATAGTGAGGCTACAGTGTCTAAGTTGCAGATATCCAGATGCCAGTAGATGATATAGGAAAGAATTAGCTAAAATTGCAACCCAGAAATAATAAGGTAAACAAGCTGCTGCAAGATATTTTGTTCAATCTTCAAAAACCCGAAAAATGTAAAAAAGAGTGTTAGATCGCGCAGGCAGTAAGACACGAGTCGAGTGACAGTCAGCTCTTGGTTTATTGGCAAGGCATAAGGTAAATCCGGACTGGCTCTCTGGGCCAGGGGAGCCCTCTTTTATGGGATTCCCCTGGCTTGTAATCACACAATTCCATTGGCTGGCAAGACCCTGTTGCTAGTTAGCCAACCAGCAACGGGCATG
>NW_015390623.1:0-1048 GCF_001527695.2 Protobothrops mucrosquamatus | reverse complement strand
ACCCTGTTGCTAGTTAGCCAACCAGCAACGGGCATGAAACTGTATGCAGATGGAGAAGGGCAATCACCCTTAATGGGCGATCAATGGTGAAGGGCAATCACCCTTAATGGGCGATCAATGGTGAAGGGCAATCACCCTTAATGGGTGATCAGGATATGCATAGGGGATTAAGGGGGGGAATACAAAGAACACAACAAAGAGAGGGAGAGGCTGGCTGATTAATGAGAAAGGTAATTCACATTTCAAAGCCTGAAATATACTCTTAAACCTTCTGATGTCATTTGCTGCAGCAGTTTAGAAACTAGTCTTTCTTGTAAGCATGCAAATATTGAAGTAGTTCAGTAGAAAAGTGTCAGAAAGTGCCATCCACTAGGTGTCACGAATGTTCCACTATATAATCACCTCCAGGCACAGCCCACTTTTAAAACAGACTTTGGCAAGGGAAGTAGTTTGCATCTCCAGTGGATTAGATCCTTTAATGCAATCCCGTCTCTTTTCACATATAAATGATATTAAATGGATAAGTGTATAAGGGTGTCCATTTTTTTCTATCCATCTCTAACAAATATTGTGAAGGGTTCTAAAAGAAATTTACCACACCTGATTACAATTACTATAAATCCTGTGTGGCAGTGTATGTCACACACAGAAATTTGGTGTTAACATTTGCCATGATTATCCACTAGAAATTTCAACTTACCTACTGAGATTAATTTCAAAAGCACCTTTGTTGAGAATTAGATTATTACAGATATTGTAATTTCTTCAAAAGCTTGATTTAAACAGAGACCCATTTTACGAAGCTTAAATATTGTCTTCATACTTCTTCCTTCTCTATTACAAGTTTAAAAATGCAGACTCCTTACCTTATTGGTAGATATACCCAGTTTATTTTTGCAATATACTTAATGCTTACAATTCTGTTTTGATTGTGGTGAAATGTGAGGAAAAATTGCCTAGCATAATCTTAGCTATATATACAATTGCATTTTCTGTTTTCTTTTACAGATATTTACATAGCATCCTTGCAGTGGAACATGTTAGAACA
>NW_015390622.1:0-35771 GCF_001527695.2 Protobothrops mucrosquamatus | reverse complement strand
TATTGTCACTTCTCTAAGCATGGTGCTGGACCTGGACTTTTCAATGAAACGAGAAAAATTGGGGGGCTGGAGGTGGCTGGGAAACAGAAATACAGATAGTCCTCAACTTACAACAGTTCATTTAGTGACTGTTCACTGAGAAAAGTGACGTATTACCGTTTTTCACACGATTGTTGCAGCATCCCCATGGTCACGTGATCAAAATTTGGATGCTTGGCAACCGGTTCATATTTATGATGGTTGCACTGTTCCTGTATCATGTGATCATCTTTTGCAACCTTCTGACGAGCAAAGTCAACGGGGAAGCTAGACTCACTTAACAACCAGGTTACTAACTTAACAACTGCAATGATTCACTTAGCAACTGTGGCAAGAAACATCGTAAAATGGGGCAAAATTCACTTAACAAATGTCTCACTTAGCAACATAAATTTAGGGCTCAATTGTGGTCGTAAGTCGAGGACTACCTGTAAATTGGGGGGGAGGGAGATTGGTCTATTGGTCTAGGATGCAGAAGAAGTTCAGAGGGAACTTCAGAAGACCAGTTCACTTCTGGAAAACATTTGGGCTCCCTTTCTACCTAAACAGTATGTGGCTGTCATGATTTTAAGGAAAATGGAAGAGAAACCCAATCCATCTAAAGCTTTTGCACTATCTTACACAATTTAGTTTCCTGTACAGATGTAACGATCCCTTCTTTGAGGAAAAATCTGCATACATTATTAAGAGAAAACAGGCAGATAAAAAATTGTTTGGGTGATTTTGCAGCAAAAAGTGATTTTGCAGCAAAAAGTTTGAAAAAAGGCTTTTAAAATGGGTGTATCTGGAGAAAGGACATGAAGCAGCACACATTTTTCATTGATTGATTATCAGGTTTTCAAGCCTTTTAAAAGGAATACAGTATATCAGCCCCAGGAAAATCTGAGAAAAACTGTTTTATAACACTCTTATTCCTTAAACTTTTAAATTTCTATTTGTCTAGCCTGCTTTATGGTTCTCTGATTTTCCTTTCTCCCTTATTCATTAGTATAAATTCTGATTGCTTCAACTGAATCATAGTTTGTGTAAACCTAATTTGGAGCCCATGGCAATTCATGGTTTGGCCAAATCTGAAATGAGGGACGATCTCTAAACAGATGACTGAAAAGTCTTGAAATTGAAATCAGCATATCTCGGTGAAATTATATTCTAGACATTATCTTCAACAACCTTTGAGCTTTAAAACCATTAACCTCCAGTCATGGCATATGATTCACCAATCCTTGCTCAAGTATTATACAATTAGTGCTTTCAAAACCATATCGGACATGCTAGTTGATGAAGGTAGGTCCTATGTTCAATTCCAAATGCTGGACATTTAAAAACAGCAAATCCCTGTGTTTCTCAAAAGGGACCTCAGAAAAATGAACATGTTCCTTTCCAAGGAAAGTGATGCTTGTTGCGATCATCGTCTAGCCGTGTGGCACATCTGTGCAAGATCTCTTGAGAGGGTTCTAGGTAAAGAAAACATAGATGATCTTATAAAAGTCCAGCTCTTCAAATAAAGATGTGGTTTGTTCTAAATGGTTGCTTTTTCCCACCTAAAAATTGGCATTAGATATTAGGGTTAAATCAGAGACCCGCAATACTTTTTCTTAGCTTTAGGTTGTGATGGGCAACTTAGTATATAGAACAGTGTTTCTCAACGTTGGCATATTTTAAGATGGGTGAGCTTCAACTCCATGCTGGCTGGGGAATTCTGGGAGTTGAAGCCCACCCATCTTAAAAGTTGCCACAGTTGTGAAACACTGTTCTATATATGTGCTGCCTAACCAATTAACGCAGAGCCATACTCATCATAGGTGTTTGCCACTAAGCCCAAGCCCTTCTGTTGGAGCCATTTGTTCACTGGAAAAAACCCCTGTAGATAGTCCTGAATAGTTGAGTCTGTCTGCCATTTTAATTCATCTGAGAGTCCTAATCTTTAGAGATTGTGGGAAACAAGTGGCAGCTAGGCATAGTTGCTTGGCTGTGCACAGAGTGCTTGGTTGGAGAAAATACGAAAGGGCGTCCCAAGACATTGACTCCATACCATGCCAGAAAGCATGGGGAATGTAGCTGTTGTTCCAAAATAACAACAGTGGCCCTTATGGTTAAACATGGTTGGCAGTTCAAATGCTAGAGATTTGAGATAAAGCATTTGGCAGAATCAGCATGTATTAGTGGCACCAGAAGGATAGGAACTGAGAAGAGATATCCAGGGACCTATTCAGACCTAGGAGCAGAGAGGATCTAAAACTACAATCACAGCATTGCGCCATACATTTGGAGTACATCCTCATTACCATCTAAACAGTCATCAGTCCATGGAACGAAATTCAACCGTTGCCCAGTAGAAATTATTTCTTCTTTCCTGCCACTTTTAAGATAGATTTTTGGATAAGCTACCAAAGGAATTACCATATTATACAATATTAATTTCCTGTATTTCTTTTCTAATTCCTTGTCCATAAAATCCAATAGGAATAATTCTGCTTTCAACATCAGATTAGTTCACTGTATCTTCTGCATTACTGAATGCATTTGTACCCAAGTCATTTTTGTTTTGTTTTTTTCTCAAGTACACTTGTGTGATAAAAATCACACGTGTGATTTTTAAAAAGCCGGTTTGGTCTAGTGGCTAAGGCTCCAAGCTAGAAACCAGGAGACTATGAGTTCAAGTCCTGCCTCAGCCATGAAAGCCTGCTGGTGACTTTGGGCCAGTCACTGTCTTTCAGCCCAACTCACCTCATGGGATTTTTGTAATGGGAAAAATTGGAAGAGGGAGATGTGTTAAATAGGTTCACCACCTTGAGTTATTGTCAAGTTTCAAAGCATGGTTTTGCTGGTGCGATTCTCAGCTTGCCAACAAACTTGGGGAGAGGAGAGAGGTTCGGAATGCAGACTTCAAAGATTAAGAAGCCAGACTGTGAGACTCAAGGACGTTACACCAGGTGTCTGGCCAGGCCTAGAGATTCTTTCTCATAACAATATTTTTCCACTTGATTGAGCAACGTGACCTGACCCAGAGGGAGGAGGGAAAAGTCAATGCTTTTACTATATGAGTTTGGGAGGGGTCTTGACAGAACTGGTTTTGCTTTCATTAGTGCCGAAGTGATGTACTCAATAAAGTTTTATATTAAGAGATCGGAATGTCTTGAAGGTAGTTTGCTTGGTTGGGTTAATCAGTCGGAACCTTGACAGTTATTTGTATAAATAATAAAAGCAGGATAAACATAAGTAAATAAATCCCTTCTTTTCACATTTCCAACATTGGCTTGATATTCCTTTATACTTTTAGACAATTTAGCAAGTGTCATATCACTTATAATGAGGTGGACTTGAACCCAGGATTCTTCAAGGCCAATCTACTAACTTGAGATCATAATATCAAGGTATCAATCTATACAGGTCATTCCTGCCAATATTTGTAAAAACAGATTTTTCCTAAATGATAGGGAGCATACAAACCTTTGCATTGTATGTCTGATGATTCATCCATAAGCAAGAAAAGCCTGTTTGCAGAAAAGTGACTGGGGTATGTATGAACAAACATGTCACACTAAGGCTGGCAAAACTCTATATGTGTTTGTGGGGGAAGGCAAACATTCAATACACTGAGAAACCAAGATGGTCTATTAGCTAAAATTATGAAAGATCTGCTTCTCCAAGATAGCCTTTTTCAACCTGGTGTTTTCCAAATTGTTGGAACATGTGAGAAGTTCACTTCAATGAGGCAAGGCAACTTTAAGACTTGTGGACTTCAACTCCCAGAATTCCCTAGTCAGCATGGGGATTTCTGGGAGTTGAAGTTCACAGGTCTTAAAGTTGCCAGGGTTGGATACTCCTGCTTTAAAGTCTTGATTCCTATAGGTCTACTCTTCATATTTTACTAGCTCTAATTCTTGAATAAATTAAAGAGAGGTTATTGACTATTTCCTCCTCTTACACATGAGTCCCTTATTTTTCCCCCGATAAATCTATTCAACCTTTAAAGTGAATCTTAGTTTTATTATTTTGATTTTCACTTTCAAAAAGACAGGAAACAAATACTGTAAATAAATGAAATGTTAATCTCATGAGGGGAGCACATTATTTGGCTATGAAGTATCTTCACAGTTAGAGTCTCAATATATTGTTCCAACTCAATGTAAAAAATTAGCTGTTTGCCAATAAAATCTGGAAAGAATTTTGAGTTGATGAATATTAAATTATGTTTGAAGAATTCCCACTCCAAAGTCCTTTTTTAAACAGTTCTTTTTAAATTTAATAGTTCTTAAATTGCCTTACAGAGGGACAATAGAATAAGGTCGCTATGCAGTGTAACTTTTTTATTTATTTTTTGGGGCGGAAAAGTTAATTTACTTGGTGCTGGTGGGGAGTGTATGAACTCATTCTTGTATGTTGCCCAGAGCTTGATGATACAGTATGTCAGGGGGAAACTTGTTAAAGAGAAACAAGAGACAACACACAACAAAATTCTCACTTTAGGATCCACAAATTGACGCACGAATTCAGTACTTACATTTCAACAATTTATTGCAATAAGGACCAAATGGACAAGCAATCATTAAGTGTGACAGCTGGGCCAGGTGGCAACACCCAAATCTTTGAAGTAGGCTTTATACCTTAACATTGTGCCCACCTTTAGCATTCTGGTGACACCCAATAGCCATCCCATTTCCCTTTCTCGGGACTGACCTCTGGGTCAGCTCCCTATTTCTGGAACTGACCACTGTGTTAGTTCCTTATTCTTATTCCGTTGTCCTAGTTACCAAGCCAGTTTCCTGTTGTTCCTTGTCCTTGCTCTGACCACTACTTTCCTCACTACCATTTCTACTCATGTCATTATACCCGTGAACAAGGCTCAGTTCCTCAATTCCTATGCTATCTGGTTCCGCACTCTGTTCCTGTGGAGAAATGTGTGCCAGCCACAATCTTTCACCATCTACTGCAAAGGTCACAGTTCTTCCTTTTACTAAGAATGTCCCAGCAGAAACCAGTCTTTATTTTAATTGACTATCAAAGAAATATGTTTGATTTATACAGAAAGAATTATTAAGGTGTTTTTTTCCTTTCACAAGTAGAAAAATACTTTTAATACAGTACATAATAAAACTATGCATTTGGATTTTTAACAGCATATGTTTAGCTGTCTTTCCACATAAAAAAAATAACTTGAGATAACTTATAACAAATATGGGGGAAAATTAGCATGTTATTTCTCATTGTCACACATTCAAAACCTGAAATGGACAAATACAGTTATATATTGATTAAAAATAAATAACTGCCTCACTTTTTAAAGAAGGAAACCAACAGCTGTACAGATGTTGGTCTACAACTTACATAATTTCTTCCTAATAGAAATGCTAACTAAGATTTCTGGGCATGGAAAACAAGTTAATAAATTCTCTTTTTGAGATCTTTTCCTCTGACAGTATGAAAGCGAATAATGCAAACTAGAGAAAGATAAATGCCAGTTAGCAAATCTAACTTGTTGCATTTCTTGTCAACCATTTTCTAGCTAGCTATTAACTATAATTTACTTGGGCTTTAGTAAGGCATTTGATAAAGTAGATCACAACCTACTACTTGATAAGATAGAAAAATGCAGGTTAGACAGCATCACCACCAGATGGATCTGTAGCTGGCTGACCGGCCGTACTCAGCGAGTGGTCCTCAATGGAACCGCATCTACATGGAGGGAAGTGTGTAGTGGGGTGCCCCAGGGCTCTGTTCTGGGCCCAGTGCTCTTCAACATCTTCATCAATGATTTGGACGAGGGGATAGATGGGGAGCTCATCAAATTTGCAGACGACACCAAGCTGGCAGGAATAGCCAACACTCCAGAACACAGGCTTAAGATACAGGAGGATCTGGACAGACTTGAACACTGGGCGCTATCTAACAAAATGAAATTCAATGGTGAAAAAAGTAAGGTTCTACATTTAGGCAAGAAAAACCAAATGTACAGGTATAGTATAGGGGGTACCTTGCTCAATAGTAGTAACTGTGAGAGGAACCTCGGAGTCCTAGTGGACAATCACTTAAATATGAGCCAGCAGTGTGCTGCAGCTGCCAAAAAGGCCAACACAGTGCTAGGCTGCATTAACAGAGGGATAGAATCAAGATTACATGAAGTATTAATACCACTTTACAATGCCTTGGTAAGGCCACACTTGGAATACTGCATCCAGTTTTGGTCACCACGATGTAAAAAAGATGTCGAGACTCTAGAAAGAGTACAGAGAAGAGCAACAAAGATGATTAGGGGACTGGAGGCTAAAACATATAAGGAAAGGCTGCTGGAATTGGGTATGTCTAGTTTAATGAAGAGAAGGATGAGGGGGGACATGATAGCAGTGTTCCAATATCTCAGGGGCTGCCACAAAGAATAGGGAGTGAAGCTATTTTCCAAGGCGCCTGAAGGCAGGACAAGAAGCAACGGATGGAAACTAATCAAGGAGAGAAGCAACCCAAAACTAAGGAGAAACTTCCTGACAGAACAATTAACCAGTGGAACAACCTGCCTCCAGAAGTGGTACATGCTCCAACACTGGAAGTTTTTAAGAAGAGACTGGACAGCCATTTGTCTGAAATGGTATAGGCTTTCCTGCCTGAGCAGGGGGTTGGACTAGATGACCTCCAAGGTCCCTTCCAACTTTTATTATTATTATTATTATTATTATTATTATTATTATTATTATTATTATTATTATTATTATTATTATTATTATTATTATTATTATTATTATTATCTCTTACAATTCTTGCTCAGGCTTTTAATTTGACTCTCAACCCTTTGGAATTTGCTGAGTTCACACATTATGCTAAACTATTGTTTAATCCCATTTTCAAGCAAACCTTAGAGACTAGGTTTACACATATTGCTAAACCATAAATTATAACATTGCTTCATAAACCACAATACCCCGACTCAAAATTTGCCTTTAAATTAAAAAAAACCTACTTATTTTAGTATCACTCATTTATTCTTGGTTAACTGAACTATGTTTTAATTAACCAGTTTGGAAAGTTCCACAGCAAACCAAATCATAAATCAAATGCAACCAATGGGTTTTCATAATACACTAGATTAAACAGCAGTTAGCTAGTTTGCAACACAGCAAATCATGCAAACTCTTAACACGATGTATGAAATGAGCCCCCTTTTTCTTATCTATCTGCCTTGCAGACCTCTAAAAAAATCTTTAGGGGATAATTCTTTCTTTTCTATTGAATCTCCCTATGCTGGAAATGATAGTGGAGAGTCAATCAGACAACTATTCCTGGGTGGGGCAGGAATAACTGAATAGGCAAAAACAGGAGGACACCAATCTTGGTTGCTGGTCCATCCAGCTTCTAAGCCAGAAAATCCAGTCCAGTTCTCTGACCCTTTTGCTCCCACCTCCTTCATAAATGTATAAAGGCCAATGCTGAGTGTAGTGTATCTTGCAGAACAGGTTAGAGTTGGCTGGTGTACATCTAACAGGTAAGTGGGGCTTGTAAGGTGGGACCCCCTTCAAGATGGTTGAGGGAGCAATTGTTGTTCTTCAGACCCATTCTCCAAATTTTACTCAAATAAATGCTAGATCAGAATAGTAGAATCAGAGCTGAACTTCATCAAAGTTCTTAATTGTGATGTTCTTCCTGAAACATAACCAGAATAATCAGCTGTAGCAAAAGCCAACTCCAATCTTAATGCCATCTCAAAGTTTAATGAGTTCATTGCAGTGAAAGCTTTGGGGACTTAGATGCTTTTGATAAAATCAGTCTCATCTTCGTCTTTTAGTGCATTTATAAATCCCTGATTTATTATGGTGATGTCTTGTGCCTTGGATGTTCTACCAGTTCCCACAGGGAATGTTTACAATCTATGCTGATTAATAATGTATTAATAGCATGGATAGCTGGAAAATATGACTTTTGTTGAATTGTCAGATCCTCAACAAGCCTAGCACATTATAGAGATCTAACCCATATAGTTCAGTATGTCCAAACATGTTGCTGGATGGATTGAATCATGGATATTTGTGAAGAACCACTACCTAGATAAAGGAAGATTTTAGGTTTCTGAAAACCTGAGTGGAGGATGGGTATTAAAATCTTGAAGTCTCCCAAGTAGACTAAGTTTAACTGGGATGCAGAATCAATTATCCACTGCTTCCTGTGAAACAATATGCAAACCAATATGATACAATGATTAAAATATTGGGACTAGGAACCAATACAGGTTCAAGTCCCTACTTGTTCACTCTCTTAGCATAATGTATGTTAAAAAATGTGTTCTGTTTATTAAATTAAAAGACCTTTGAGCATCCAGAATACATTATTGAAATGCAATACTAAAAATGAATGAATGAACCATGCCTTGTAGCAACCTGGATCTCCAAGTGCAGATATGCATGAATTTATATCGGAAGGCCGGGTACTATGATCCATTAAACCTTGTAATCTAGTGGAAGAGCAGATTGTCTCCTATACCATGGCTGTCACAGTTAGAAGGCTTATAGTATTAAAAATGGGGGAAGAGGTGTGCTTTCCAAGCTTTTATTTAAAAGGAGACATGGGTCAGGTTAAAGAGAAGATCTGTTATGAGGGGCGTTTAACAGCTGCTCTGAATTCTGTGGCTATTATGAGGAAGGCTTGTGAAAGGTATCCCTGGGTTATTTACAATTTTTCTTGTATTCCTCTCAAGGATGGTTTCTTGGTCATGCACTGCAGAAACTCTCAGCAAAGGAAACAGCTTGAGCTTTCTCCTGTCCATAACTTGGTATTCCTAAAGTTTTTAGAGAATCTTTTTATTCCTCCCTCCCCACTTTAAAATGTGTGCTAAGGCAACACTGAACTGGGAGGGAGTCCTACTGGATGTGATGTCATGTCTTGCCTTACTATTTGGCAAAACTAAAAAAGGGAGAGGCTGGAGGATGCTCTTTTTTGGGGGCGGGGCTGTCCCAGCTAAGTTCTCCTGGCGGTTTTCTTTTGTCGGCATTTTCTCTGAAAAATCCCTGGCTTATTTGGATTTAGAAGTTGAGCCAACAAAATGGGATGAAGGATATTCTCCAAAACAGCATCCAGAAGATACCTTAAAATATTCATTTCATCTGTTGGGTTGACAAAGCATTGATTTACCCTTTGTGTTTGTGGAGTTGGGTGTTTTTGTTTGTTTGTTTGCACCTTGGCTTTGCTGGGATGTTTTTCTGTATTTTATAGGGACTGCTCTCGTTGTAATATTTTTTAAAGTTTACAATCCAAATCAGTGGAAAGATGTACAAAAATCCTAAATCAGAATATTTTAATTTCGCAGAGAAGGCTCTTCTTCTGTCCTTCAATATTATTTTGGGTCCAACTGGTTTGTTTTTGTTTTTGTTTTAATTTTTGGAAATACCTAATTTAAGAGGAAATGGATGTTTAGCTAAGCCAGATTGATTGGATTCCATACATTTCTAATAAAACTGATTCTAATGCTAAAAAGAATTGGCAGTGGTTTGAGGATAGAGGTCCTTCAGACAATGACATGCACAACCTTGGCACAGGAGTCAAAGTCTGATTTTCCTGTTTTTACCAGAACTTTGGACTTGTTGTTAATTCCTGAGACAAGAACATCACCACAGATAAGGCTCATTATTTAGTCTGGCACCAGTTGAAGTCAGGAGGCGCTGCCAGAATTGTGAACTGTTACCACTCCTCCATCACCCAGCTCTCTGGCAAGATGGCCCTCCCATTGGAATAAGGTGGTGCCCCAGGGGAAGACGATGATGTTTGAGCTCCCTTGCCGCTTTCAAATCCGAATCCTTTGCTTTGTCCTTTGCTTCAAGCAACAAAATATCTTGGGTTGGTTATGCATTGTTAGCTTATTCCCCAATCTTATCCTCTTACCTTTCCAATATATAATATTTGAGATGACTGGTAGTGATAGGGGCCTTCTCAGTAGCTTCATCTAAATGTTAATTCAGAAGGCCAAGTTGATGCTCTCTCTGTTGATTTTGAGCCAGTGGCTTGAGACAGTCTTTTTTAAGACAGCATTCACTCCGTAGACAATAAAAACAATTATTGCTTGCTTTTGCCTGTTTTAAGATGTTTTTGGAACTCTCTTTTGCATTTTTAGAAATGCATTTTTGGGGGACTTCTTTGTCTTTTAAGTATTTTAAACTCAGTACCATTTTTTAAGTTTCAGTAATTGGATACGCTTGATTAATTGCGCCTGAACTCTGAGGTGAAGCAGAGTCAGGCTTTGCAAATTCCTGGAGAGATAAACTAGGTCAGGAAATCAAAATATCGTGGAAGAAGACAGAAAAAAGCCATTTTTGTAGCATTGCCCAAAAAAAAATGCATAGAGGATGGATCCAATCTTAAGACAATGATCATTTAACTCAAATGAGACTTTTCTTTTTAATAATAATTTTAAATGGAATCTGGCTTGAACAAAGCACACGTACTAAAAGGGCAAGGTAGAAATCCTTTGACTGGTATGGGTGGTGTGTTTACCCAATAAAATTCATACCTTCTTAGCAATGGAGGGTTTCTGTTTAGTTTTAATTGAATTGAGTAATGTGCCCAGTGCTATAGACACATCTTTTATTATATAGATAGTCCCTGACTTACAACAGTTCGTTCAGTGACCATTCAAAGTGACAACGGTACTGAAAAAAAGTAACTTATGATTGTTTTTCAGACTTAAAAACACTTCAGCATTCCCTGTGTGATCATGTGATTAAAATTCAGACGCTTGGCAACTGTCTCATATTTATGACGGTTGCAGTGTCCCTGGGGATCATGTGATCCCCTTTTGTCACCTTCTGACAAGCAAAGTCCACGAGGAAGCTAGATTCACTTAACAACCATGTTGCTAACTTAACACCTGCAGTGATTTACTTAACAACCGTGGCAGGAAAGGTCGTAAAATGGGGCAAAATTCACTTAACAAATGTCTCTCTCAGCAACAGAAATTTTGGACTCAGTGGTGGTCCATCCTAAGTCGACTGTTACCTGTGTTTTGTTTTTATTGTATTTAATTCAGTTTACAGAGGTGAGGTTTATACCACTCGGAGTCATTTGCAACCAGAGTAGCCTATTAATTTAGTGAAATAAATAATAATAGTAACACAGGTTGAAAATTTACACATTGGAACTGATACAATATGTACCCTTTAAAGCAGGAGTCTTCAAACTTGGCCGCTTTAAGACTTGTGGACTTCA
The DNA here is from genome assembly GCF_001527695.2 of Protobothrops mucrosquamatus. Taxonomy (NCBI): domain Eukaryota; kingdom Metazoa; phylum Chordata; class Lepidosauria; order Squamata; family Viperidae; genus Protobothrops; species Protobothrops mucrosquamatus. The sequence continues at coordinate 24,551 of NW_015390622.1, read as the reverse complement.
ATTCCCAGAATTCCTCAGCCAGCTTTGCTGGCTGAGGAATTCTGGGAGTTGAAGTCCACAAGTCTTAAAGCGGCCAAGTTTGGAGACCCCTGCTTTAAAGCAACTGCAGCTTTTCACAGTGTTCTTTGCTAATTGGCTTAGAAGGCCAACTCCTGTTTGAGAAACACTGGCGAAAAAGAGGGTGAATTTCTAAATCCACATTCATTCCTCTCAGATTCTGATCAGTAGATAGGCAGGTGATCGCCTCCTGAGAGAAAACTTTGTATTTTCTCAGAAAGGTGGGGCAAAGCACACCAGGCAGGACTGGTTTAAGATGTAGAAAACTTAGCTCTTATTTTCCTTTCCTTCTCCCAGCAGAGCTATCCTGGATGGTGCAATGTGGACATCCAGGAATCTCTGCTATGCTGTGTCCTCAGCCTTATGTCCAACCTGACAAGTTAAACCTGCCCTTTGCGGATTCAAGTAGGCAAGAATCAGGAGTTGCAGACAGTCACTCCCTGATCAGAGCTACTTTCCCGGTGGAGTTTCAGTGTTTGATTCTTTCCATCTGCCCCTTGCTTGATTCAGATGCACAAACATATTGCAAAATATTTTAATTCATAATTCCATGCCCAGTTTGGAAAGCAAAGGGGTTGTGGTCGAATCAAATGGCTGAAAATGTCTGTCAGCCACAGGGTAAACCAAGCGTGTCCATGGGCGGCCTGAGGCCCTAGGTAGCTAGTAATGTGGCCTCACAAGATCGTAAAATTTTAACATTATGTGATATACATATATTAACTCTATTATACATTTTATATGTGGCCCAAGACAATTCCTCTTCACTCAGGGTAGCCCAGGCAAGCCAAAAGGTTGGACACCCATGGCACAGACCAGTGGTGGTATTCAAATATGTGAACAACCGGCTCTCTGTGTGGATGCCACTTCCAGAAGTCCATTGTGGGCCTGGGCAACAAAAAAATAGCTACCAGTTCTACCGAACTGGTGCAAACTGGCTGAATCCCACCACTGGTGCAGACTATCTCTCTCTTCTGAATTCTATCTTTTCTGAAGCGTCCTTCTTCTCTTTCTCCTTCTTCTCCCTTCCTTCTCCTTCTCCTTCTCTTCTTCCTTCTCCCTTCTGCTCTGACTGTTCCTTCTCCTCCTATCAACTCACTTAGCACTAAATATGTTAATTACTCTTTATCATGAATGATTTGGACCATGAATATCTCTGGGACTCCAGAATTTCAACACCAGCTTTGTCTACTTTGGATCACATGGAAGGTATTCCTCTAGGCTTCAGAAATGGCAAGCAGAACTTCCCTTGAGAATCTGGCGATTGGAAAAGAGGGAATGGGGTTCCCTAAATTGCTTGCAGGTTCATTCTGCAGGTCAGCTAAGATACATGGTAAACAATATATTGTTGCACCTCTATTTTTCCCAAGCATTCAGTATTAATTCCTTCTATCTTTCAGGACTCTTTTGGAGATGTCAAAAGCATAAGAGTAGTTACGTCAATGTACCTGTTGGCCTGGGAACCAAATGCATTTTCAATGTTGCCTCCTCTTTATACTTCTCACTTGTGTAAACCTTGACCCATTTAAAGCAATTGAATAACAAGACCCGAAAGTATTCAGGAAGTCACTGGCTTAAAATACATGTTTTCGAAAAGTAGCTAAGGATGTCAGCAGTACTATCTGGTGTGTACCACAGAGAACGCACACACACAAAAATATGTTGATACAAATGTACATGCCATGGAACACCTGGATCACAAACCAGCTTGTTAGCTAACTGGCAAACCAGAACAAATTTGCATTTTACTAAGTGCAGATGTTGAAGGTATTTAAGCTAGTTTACATAAATGCCCTTTACAGTACTCCAAAGAAGGAGAAAGAATTGAGAAAAGCAATAAACTGAATTTCTCCTTCACTTAGCAAATTGCTTTATTTTTGTTTGTTTATTTGTTTGTTTGTTTAGCCTCCCTTCTGCAGAATTTGAGAGCCGGTATCCAAGGAACCATTCCTGGAAAACATGGCAGAAAAGAGATCCCCCTTTGTTGTGGGGCTATTGGTGGCAGGCAATGTTATTATTATGGTAAGAGAGCAATACAACAATATGTCTCAGGAATAGGAAAATTCCTGGGTTTGAATTTGATAACTGAAAAAATAAGATGGGAACAGAATGACGTAACTCATGGTTCTGATAAAAAAAAAACTTCTTTAGAATATTGAGTTAAACCATGATTGACTGTACTATGTTGAATGAATCATCATTGGCCAGATTCCAATAAACCACTATGATGGGGTTCATATAATACTGTACATGAAATGAGAAATGCACAACTTGAGGCCCCAAAATTACACAGAACCCTGAAAAGGTGTGGGTGCAACGCCGAGAGATTACAAAGGAAGCTAAACTAAACAAGAACCCACTACATCACACTCCTTGGACATGCCAGATGACAAAGAACCTGGTCTGATACATGATAGTTTGGTGGCTTATCAACCTTCCTCTGTTTCTACAGCTTTCAGGGCTGGCACTCTGTGCTGAGTCTATTTGGGTAACAGCTGATCCCTATAAAGTCTACCCCATCCTGGGGGTCACCGGCAAAGATGATGTCTATGCCGGCGCCTGGATCTCCATTTTCACTGGGTTTTGCTTCTTCTGCGTTTGCGTCTTTGGCATTATCAGCCTTGTGAACGGCAGCCGCCTCATGGTGTTGTTGGTGAGTAACAGAAGAAACAGACTTCTCTAAACTCTACATTTTCTCAACGTAACTCTGGTTAGAGATGGGAAAGAGCCAACCCAATACAAGTAATCCTTGACTTACAATGATAATTGCTGAGCAAAGCAGTTGTTAAGTGAATAATGAGGTCATTAAATGAATCTGACTTCCCCCATTGACTTTGTTTATCGGAAGCCAGTTGGGAAGGTTACCGTTGGTAATCACATGACCCCAGGATAGTGCAACTGTCATAAATCTATGCCAATTGCCCAAATTTTGATCACGTGGCCATGGGGCTGCCGCAAGAGTCATAAATGCGAAAACTAGTCATAAGTCACTTTTTTCAGTGCTGTTGTAACTTCAAACAAATGGTTGTTAAGTTGAGGATTATCTGTAAAGCTTTCTCTTTTCTATGGGAAGAGATGAAGGTCAATGCAAGTGAAAATAACCAAGACAAAGTAGGAATGGCTTGGAATAGAGAATCGTAGCTCCTGGTGTGTAATTCCATTGTTGTCTCTGGTCAAAAAAAATTACTTGTATTTTTCTAAGAATCTATACATATATCCAAAGGTCTATAATTGCTGAATATGCATCCTCTGTTGCTTCAAAGGGCAGGATAAGAACCAGTGGATGGGATTATAAGGAAATAGATTTTAGCAGTACATTAGAAGAAATGTTATAAGAGCTTTTTTATGCTGGAGATGTTTTAAGCAAAGTCTGGGTATCCATTTCCATGAATTAAAGCTTAAGTAGGTAACCTTGGCAGATAGCCCTCAACTTACAACCACAATTGGGACTGGCATTTGTATTGTCAATCTTTGCAGTTGTAAATCAAGTTGGACCCAATTATACAACAGCTATTATGGCAATCATTACCTGGATCACCACAGTTGTGAAGTGAATCATGTGGTCCTTAAGTGAATCCAGCTTTCCCAATGGGCGTTTTTTGCCGAATATCAGCAAAAAAAAAGGTTGCAAATCATGATTGTGTGATGCTGCAACCGAATGCCAAGCAACTAAATTGTGATTACATGACTGTGAGAGTGTACAACAGTCGTAAGTGCAAGTGCAGTTTGTAAGTAATTTTTCCAAGGCCATCGTTACTTTGAACTCTTGTTAAATGAATCGTCATAAGTTGAGGACTATCTGTATTCTCATTTCAACATTAATGTTCTAGTACAGTGATGGCGAACCTTTTAGAGACCGAGTGCCCAAACGGCAACCCAAAACCCACTTATGCATCGTCGGGTGCCGGGTGGGTGTGGCCCATTAGGTGGGCGTGGCTGCGGTGGTAACGGCAGACTGGGTGGGACTAAAAAGTTCAATCAATCAATTCCAACTTTGCAAGATCTTTTTTTTCCCCGTGAGGATGAAATTGACTGATTGATTGAACCTTTTTTTTTCCATGCGGTGGCGGAGGCCTAAAGCGAAAAGGTTTTATAAAACTCAGCTGAAGGCCTAGGACTGGGGCGACGGCTCGCGTGCCCAGAGAGAGGGCTCTGAGTGCCGCCTCTGGCACCCGTGCCATAGGTTCGCCACCACTGTTCTAGTATCACATTCTGTCTCTATAACAGCCATGCTTATAATCCAGTGTTAAAGGCAATGCATCTCACTCTCAGATGTCCCCCCCCCCAGAAAATGGAATGTACGTACTGTCTCCAGATCAAAAATGGTATAAATAATGAATGTTCATCAATATCTCTTCTATGTGGATTTGCTTATCCCTCTTTGAAAGTCAGGCCATCATAATGGCTCACTAGACCAGGGGTAGGCAACCTTGGCTCTTTTATGATTCGTGGACTTCAACTCCCAGAATTCCTGAGTCAGCATAGCTGGCTCACGAATTCTGGGAGTTGAAGTCCACGAGTCATAAAAGAGCCAAGGTTGCCTACCCCTGCACTAGAATATGGGACAGCAACAACAATAGCAACAAATGTCTGCGTATCTACAAATCCAGGGATACAATAATTATCTCTAATCCATAGTGAATATCCTGGGGAAAAATGTCTCCAGGTGTGATTTTTTTTTCCCTTGGCATCGAATCTTATTCTCTATTTTCTTATTTTTCAGTACCTGGTACTGATCCTGGTTGTCTACTTGTTTGAATGTGCCTCTTGTATCAGCTCCTACGCACATCGTGATTTTGTAAGTACAGGGTGCAAATTCTTCCCAACTTGATTTAAAAGCAAGATTTTGGTTCACTCCACATGGACAGGAGTACACAGCCTTTCCCAATGTCTGCTTTCATCATGGTGAATGATCCATCCAAAACATAATTCAGTCTGGGAATCTTAATGAAGCTTCATTTTTGTCCTTTGTCAGCCTTATTACTCAATCATTTTCATGGTAGGCTTGCATATAATATGGGAATGTTGGCAAATTTCTTTGATCCATTGGCTCTTCATGAACTTTCATGACACCCAAAGCTCGTCCAAAATAGATAAGAAAGGCCATGGTTGCTTATTATAAGGTTATGGATTCGTTGATCCTACAGTTGACATCAATTCATACAGCTTTTGCTTCTGTTGGATGCATAATTGGTTATAAGATAGTACTAAATGATTCCTGGAGGGGGGGAAAAGTCATTTTGTCTCATTCTAGAAGAGCAAGACAATCTAGAAATATTTGGGTTTTTCTTCTCATTTTTGAACGGTACTTTTTTTTTTCACAGATTGCATACTTAAAAAAGAAAAACCAGAAATGCTGTGCAGAAGGAAATGTATTTGGAAATGTAGAAATCTGTTTGCATATCTTTATGTACGCTGAAACTTTGGAAGTGAAATGTTTGTGTATCTGGGCTTGGGGAATGTAGCTGACCAACATTCTCTCCTTCTTCCCCACCCCAGGTAGTATCAAATTCCAAACTGGTAACCAAGCAGATGCTGGGCTTCTACTCAGCAGACACAGACCAAGGCCGAGAACTCACTCGGATGTGGGACCGTTTCATGATGGAGGTATATGTCATTATCCAGCCTATGAGAACACCCTTGCCTTTTGTCCTTCATCCAATTGTAGCTCCAACACATGTAGGGACTGTGAAATGAATGCAACTTTACTGCCAGGCTGAGTCAAAATGCTAGCGATTGGGAATTTTGAAGCTAGGGAAGGGATTGGAGTGAAATTGAGAGCACAGGACGCAGCACCAGGTATGGGACATCAGCTCTGCTCAGCCACTGATCAGAAAAAGAACACGTCCTCACCAACTATCAGTTCTTTGCAATATTGATAGGCTTAAAAGCTGCAAAATCCAAAACAACCCAAATCAGTTTCAACTACGCTTTCTAAAGGAAGAGTTGGGTGGCAGAAAGTCTGGTCCAGAGAAAGTATAGTAAGTAAGTATAGAAAGTATAAAGTCCTTGGCTTATGATCCCAGGGAGCCCAACATTTCTGTTGCGAAATGAGACATCGGTTAAGCGAATTTTGCCCCATTTTACGACCTTTCTTGCCACAGTTGTTAAGTGAATCACTGCAGTGGATAAGTTAGCAACACGGTTGTTAAGTGAATCTGGCTTCCCCATTGACTTCACTCCTCAGAAGGTCGCAAAAGGTGACCGCATGACCCCATGGACAACCAGTTGCCAAACCTGTCAATTTTGATCACGTGAATATTGGGATGCTGCAATGTTTGCAAGTGTGAAAAATGGTCATAAGTCACTTTTTTCAGTGCCGTTTGTAACTTTGAAAGGTCACTAAATGAACTGTTGTAAGTCAAGGACTACCTGTACCCCAAAACTGAGAAAAGGCAGCAGAATATCCTGTTTGCAATAAATATATGATCTTTCTTTCCCCCGGTTCACTTTTAGCAACAATGTTGTGGTGCCAATAATCCCTTGGACTGGGTAAACTATACCTCCGTCTTCCGAAGTAGATACCCTGAAGCAGTGGCACCCTGGCCATTTTACTGCTGCAAACGTGATCCAAACTTTATCATGGTCAACGAGGAGGGCTGCAGATTGGGGCACACTGATTACATCAACACTAAGGTACCAATTTCTTCCATCTTTATCCTGATGTTACCTACCATCTTTGCATTCTTGGGGGTATTGGTACCATCAGCAACTCCTCTTCAAGGCAATCTTCCTGATTTGTTCTTCCCTTCTCAGGGCTGCTTTGAGCACATTAAGCATGCAGTACAAAGCTATGCCTGGGGCGTCTCCTGGTTTGGTTTTGCCATTCTTATGTTCACAGTAAGTCATCACCAAAAGGATTGTTTTGATGTGTTGGGGCTGCAATTCCAAAATTTTGTGGTGGAAACTATAGGACAGTGGTGGCGAACCTATGGCACGGGTGCCAGAGGTGGCACTCAGAACCCTCTCTATGGGCACACGCACCGTCACCCCAGTCCTAGGCCTTCAGCTGGGTTTTATAAAACCTTTTCGCTTTAGGCCTCCGCCGCTGTGTGCAAAAAAAAAAAAGGTTCAATCAATCAGTCAATTTCAACTTCTTGCGGGGAAAAAAAAGATCTTGCAAAGTTGGAATTGATTGAACTTTTTAGTCCCACCCAGTCTGCCGTTACCACCGAAGCCACACACACCCAATGGGCCACGCCCACTCAAGGGACCACACCCACCCACTCGGCCATGCCCACCTGGCACCCGACGATACATAAGTGGGTTTTGGGTTGCAGTTTGGGCACTCGGTCTCTAAAAGGTTCGCCACCACTGCTATAGGAGCTGTGGCTTAAGAAATCAGAGATTGGGGAACATTGTAGCTTGAGAATAGCTAACACTTGAGAATTGTTCTGAAGCTCTGCTTATCCGTGAAACTTATCCTGTATGTACTCCCCTCTATCTGTCCTCAAAAACTTCTTCAATATCCCAGTTTCCACAAGGACCAGCTGAGTGTTCATGGGAAACTCACCAGCAGAACCAGAGGACATTAGTCTCCTCCTGGTGCTACTCTTCAAGAACTTCACTGGAAGACAATATATGTAGTTCAGGGTTGAACTATGGATTCCTTGGTGCTTTCCAAGCTTGGCTGTTTGCTTGCAGACATTTCATTATCCAACTAGCTAGCATCATCTATGATGTTGCATATCTTCAAGAATTGATATGCAGAGCATACTTCTTGCTTGTTAGACAACATCTAGTTGAGATGCCTTCAAGCCAGGCTTTCTCAACCTAGTGTTGCTTAGATGGGTTTGGCCTACAATTCTTCACCGTGCCTACAAATTCACAGAATATAATCCCAATTCATCTGTGGGCCATCAAATAAGCAATGCTTTTACATGTCTTTCCCATAATTGGTGTTTTCAATTTCCATTACACTTGGGAGGATATTGGATCAGTTGATCTCAAAGGATCCTTCCAGTCTTTATATTGCATGTGAGGATAAAATTGAAGAAGAGATTGTGGTGGGATGGATGATACCATTCAGCTTAAGATACCCAGGGTGGGAAAAGGGACCACCATTACAAAAAATTAAATAGGAGCTTACAGTAAAGGAGATTTATTGTTGTTTTTCCAGTGTCCTGTCGTTCTTCTGGCTATATACCATTACACCACAATGTGAACAATTCCAGCCAAGTAAGTGGATTTTTTCCTAAGAAGAGGAAGAAGATGAACAAAGGGATGAAGCCCTTCCTTGAGGAAAAAAATCTGCATGAATTCCCTCTGTACTATAACACATTCTCCAAGGCATGGCTACTTCCTAAGCTTGCTATTGGGCATCTCTACATCTAAACCTATTGTATATCTCCTATAGAAAAATCATCCCAACTACTTTAGTAAATGCCTTTTTTTTAAAAGTGTATAATAAATGTTGTTTGGTATGCGTGAGATTTAAAAAAAAAAAATCTGTGAAATTCTGTAAGGAACTTGATCTGTGACTGAGCTGTGTGTATTCACTGAGAATGCCTCAGGAATCCAAATCAACTCAATCTGACAATTCAATTTGGGTATCTAAAAATAGAATTGCAGTGATAAAAAGCCAAAATCCTATAATCTCTCTCTCTCTCCTTCTCCACCACCCCCTCTCTCTATATATATAACCAAGCCAGTGGGATTTACAAAGATTTAAATGGCATGAAAACCCACCCTGCATTGACCTAGAAAATTACTCAAGACATGGAGCATCTTTCATATGCTAAATAACTCCCAATACTGTACTGGGAATAGTCCAGTCCCAGTTCCAGTCAAAACAGATTGGAACAGAAGAAAAGAAGCATCAGGCTGGAGCTCAAGGTGGATCTGTCCGTCCATTCATCCATCTTTCTGTCCTGTCCACCTATCTGTCCATCTATCTTTCTGCCCTGCCCTGTCCATCCATCCATCCATCAGTCTGTCCTTCCATTTGTCCATCTGTCTTTCTGTCCTTTTAGCTGTGGCTAAAACTCATGGGTGTTACTGATTGTGTAGCCAAGTGTGTAGAGAAGTCTCAAAAAAGCATTTAATCTCTAGAAGACCAATGACTTGCGTAGAAAATAAGAATGGAATGGAATGGAATGGAATAGAATAGAATAGAATAGGTTCTTTATTGGCCAAGTATGATTGGATACACAAGGACATTTATAACTAGTACAGTTGTTTCTTAGCACTTGCTAGAATGACAACACAGCTTAGCTTCCTGGCTGGTGTGCCTATCGCAGGACAACAACTAATCTCTGCTGTAATAGCCATTCAGGTCAAATGACTCAACTCCTAAACAGATGTGTGATCCAAGAATTTCTCCCTGCGAATACTAAATGAGGAACCAAGTGGCCTGTTGTCCATTTTTAAGTATGGTATATAAATACATACATTTTATTCCATTTCATCTCTGCAAACAGTGAGACCGACCACAGACCCAAGCTGCCAGTTTGCCTTTATTTGTTAATTGGTTTGAATTAAGCCATTTAGTACAAGAATCCCAGAAAAAAAGGGAAGTCAACTTATATCCAAAAAGAACTGCAGCACATCAGAGGCAACAAGGAAACGGGGGGCTGTTAAAAACACAGGCACATATAGACAGGCCAGTACGGCAGTGATCGCTTCACAGTATTGGGGAACACGGGACTGTCACTCATCTTCTTCCCTTTCGAAGTTCTGCCTCTCGTGGAGGTATCGTACAAAGGAAACAGTAGGAAGCCATTTCCTTGGTGTGTCTTAAAAGTCGTGGCTGGCCCACAGGCAGCAGAATAAAGTGGCAGGAAGCCAAGGTCTGTGAGGGGGCAACTGTGGCCACGTAATTACAGCTGCGAATATTATGGTTTGATGCTCCTGCATAAATTGCAGATGGGAAACAAGCGTGGTGAAGAACAAAGCATCACAATCTGTCAAATCAAGGAGGACTCAAAAGAGTGATCAGGCTGCACGGAGGACCGACTCTTCCACCTCAGAATTCTACCATCCAGTTTTGTGGGATGGGTAGAGACAGAGCTAACCTGCCAGGGAAATCATGATTAACGTGAAACCAATTCTGTTCCGAATTCCCAGGTCAGAGTCCTCTTGAGTTGCACCATCTTAACAGGCATTCATTTAACGATGGCCGGAAGTTAAAATGGACCTGAAGAAAGTGACTGATAACCCATTTTCAAAGTTATGGCCATTACATCATCCCTGCGGTCACACGATTGTGATTTGATGCTTGGCAACCAGCTCACATTTACAATGGTTACAGCATCCTGTAGTCATCTGACTGCAACTTGCAACCTTCCCAAGCTAGCTCCTGACAAGCAGAGTTAATGGGGGAAGCTGGACCTACTTAATGATCGCGTGATTCACTCAATGACTTTGCGATTTGCTTAACAGCCGTGGTAAAAAATGGATGTAAATTTGGATCCAGACTCACTTAATGACTGCATCATTAGCAACCAAAATTCTGGTTCCAATTGTGGTCATAAATTGAGGACTACCTGTATAGTCAAAAGCATTAAAGATCCTCCCTCAAGCTGCATTTATGCCTCAAATCCAGTTGCGCATAATGTCGGAACTGCAATATGTACCTTAATCTCTGGTAAAATAAGTATTGATTGAACGATCCTGTAAATATACAAAATTTGGTGATATTCAGGTGGAAATAGTCACCGTCCAGCCAAGCGCTAGAAATTAATGAAACTTTTTTTTTAAAAAGTGCTTGGCGATCACTTTAGTACACCCCTAATCATTACCCTGTAGTAGAAGCTTGTAGAAACCTACTTCTATTTTCAGGTAATTTCAGGGTTTGTTTAGCACGGCCAGCATTGACTTGTGAATCTGAGTTCTCTCCAGATCTTGGACACTCAACCTTACATATAACTAACGAATACAATAGTTAACCATCCCCAAGGCTGCCCTGTCTCCCCAGCCTGATATAACCAAGAACATGGATTAAGTTCCAACATTATGTTCTTTCATGGATGATTAGGCCCCTTTTGCCCCCAGTGTGTCTTTGCAAAACCGCAAGAAAAAAAAGCTTCCAATGTTTTCGGTTCCTGGAAAAACAAGGAAGATAGGTTGTTAAGAATGTGGGACAACTTGGAAGTTTTTACCACGGTGGTATTATTTTGTTGCTGTTGTTGTTACAAAAAATGGTAAAATTAGTGCAATTTCTGTGTTAAACCCAGATGTGGAACCAATTGGTATTACGAGGAGGGAATCAATCCCAGATCTAAAACTCTTTTAGCGCAGGTCGAGACATCCTACGCCTGTTTATCAGAGGAGTTGAAGATTTCGGACTGAATTAGATATCCTTCAGATGTAGAGATGAATAAAGTTCCTGTTAAGTGGGCAAAGTCTGTACTGAGAACCTCTAGATCTCGCCACACAAGAGTGCCAGCCAGCTGGGGTGGCCAAGATCCCAGATCCCAAACTCTTGAGGAATTCAGCCCCCACCCACCCCATCCCACCCACCCAAAAAAAGATCCCACGGGAGGCTTCATAACAATGCAATTAAGGCTGTAGTCCAGTTGTGCACAAATCCAGGCATCAGTCTTGCATTCCTTTCTGGGGCTGGCTTCCAAGCAAGCGTGCCCAGGAGCAGGCTGTGGATTTCAGGGGAAAGAGGCTTCAAATTTGTGCTTGGCTCTCTCTGAAAGCATTAGGATCCCAAAGTGCTTAAATTCAAGTTTGGACTGCATTCAGGGGAAAAAATATATATATTCTTCTCCGTGATGCAGGCGAGGCATTACCGTCGTTGCTTATTTTGTTTTCTCCCCCCCCCCTCTTATATTCTGACAATATAATCATTTGAAAAGGAGCTTAGAGGCCCACTTGAAAAGTGCTTTGGTGAGGGGATGCTTGGGGTACAGAGGGGGGGGGAGAAGATTTCCTTCTTTCCCCAGTCCAATGTTTCTCAGTCTTGGTGACTTTAAGACGTGTGGACTTCAACTCCCAGAATTCCCCAGCCAGTATATTCTGGCTGGGGAATTCTGGCAGTTGAAGTCCATCCATCTTAAAGTCGCTAAGATTGAGAAACCCTGCCTTAATCTCAATCTGGTCCCCAATGGCTGCTCAAGAGGAAGAAGGCATAAACGCCTCTCCCTTTTTCCTACCCCAGGTATCTAAAATACTGTCTGTGGAACATGCACAACCATTTTCACAGACACACACACATTCATACACGCACCAACTCCAGACATGAATGTACACATATCAAATAGACGTGAATCCTGCTCTCAAGCACACATTGAGCCTGCAGCTTAGATCACACCAAGCCCTCCCATGCTAGGCACGTACTGTATGCATCCCCCCCCTCCCCCGTCCTTCTGTAAAACACACACACCCATTCCAAAATCCTAAATAAATACAGAAATGCACGAGACCAAACATGCTCCCCCTAGTTTTCCTCCACATGCCCCTCTGCCTAGCTGCAAACACACAGCGCGCGTGCGCTCTTGGGAAAGGAGGTTGCAAGCGTGCCCTCCGTCTGCCTTGCTCGGTGGCACCTTATATTTCCTTTGACATCTCTGTCACAGACCAGGGGATGGCTTTCTTCCAGGAATTGGCTTAATCTCTGGGAAAACCAGCAGGGGAAGGTGGTTAATATTTTAATTGGGTTAAAAGGATGCTTATTACAAGTTAGAACTCTTTTGGTTTGAATACTGGAAGAGAAGAGGAACACCGGGTTGGGTAGCTGTTAACGCCCACGCTCTCCCCTCCGAAGCCTGCAATCTTCTCCAGTGGTGAGCAAGACATGACCAACAGCGCCTCTCTGTGTCAGTTCAGCGCATGGCATGAGCACTGTTAGCAGCCCTAGTGGATTCCAGGCATCCTCTATTGTGATTCACATTGCCAAAGCGGTCGAGATGATGTAATCCAGAAGGAACCAGCTGCAGTCATCCCATTGGAAGCAAACGCTCTCCTCTGAGGTTAGATGTCCATGGTTGGAAAGAGGGTAAGGTGGAACAAAGCAACATGGGACAGAACCAAAACAGGAAGATGGACACACAATGGAACTGGCAGAGGTGTTATGGTGCCCCAAAGGCTGAAATGATGCCATCCATTGTTCTTCTGTGATGTCATGCTGACTTTTTGGGAGAGAAACCTCCTGCAGGGATAGGAACTGCCTTGAAAGATTCGTGTGCTCTCCAAACCATAAAGAGGTCCTCCAAACGAGGCAGGCACAGTGCCCAACAAGGGAGCCAAAGACGGGACCTCTGAGTATAACCTAACCGGATAGATCCTTCCAAAGTCTTTATTTTTTTCACAGCAATCCGTACCGTGTAATTCCATGAACACTGGCAAGGAAGAGAGGAGAAGATACCCGGAGCCCAGCCCCGAGGATCCAAACTCTGCATCTGGTCACCTCTTGTCTCTCAGCAGTAGCTGTGCGTCTGGCCCTCAGCATACACTGTCCAGCTGGGTCCCAGGTAGCACCCGGAGGGAGATCCCTCTCTCCTTTCCACATTGCCGTACTGTGGGGAAGATTCATCCAGCTTCTGCAAGGGTGCCGAGGCCTGGCTCCCCAAGCGGGGGGCGGGCGCGTCGTAAGTGATAATGGGCTCCGGACTGTAAGAGGGATGACCCCAACATGCGGAGGGCGGGCGGTAGAACTGCCACACAGCCCGGCTGCAAGGCAAAACGTCCATCAGTTGGCGGTGTTGCCCTGTGGGTGCGTAGCCCCAAGCCAGCTTCTGCTTCTGAGGCAGGGGGGGTCTGCTGGGCTGGGACAAAGCCTGAGGAGCTCCCGGGTCCGAATGACTTCGGGGATGTGCTGCTTCAAGGGGAGGGGACGGCGTGGGGCTGAGCAAAGAGGGTTCGGGGAAGGGTACGTTGACGTAGATGGGCTCCTGACGGGTGACTGCTGGAGGCATGGACTGGATTTGCAGCTGGGAATTCTTTAAGATGGGTTGCAGAGAGGAGGCAGCCGGGGGGAGATGGCTCTGGCGCCAGGGCCTCTCGAAGATCCCGTAGGAGGCATTGAAAGTGGCCAGGTACTCCGGGGGCGGACAAGAGGGCCACGGGCGGGCCAGGCCGGGATATGCAGGAGGCTCCCCCACTATCTCGTAATAGAGGTTTTCATGCTCCAGCTGAGAAGAGGGACTCCCGCTGACACCCGCTCGAGGGGAGACTGGGCAGTGGCCGTGATGCCGGAGAGGATGGTCCGTGAGGCAGGGCTGAAAAGTGGAGGACCTCGTTTTGAGGGGCAAGTGACTGGTCATGATGGGAAAGTGGGGAGGGGGTGGAGGCTTGGGCGGGGCAGCCGAGGGGCTGGGCGAAGGAAAGGCATCTTGAGGCTGGCGGAAGGCTGGGTAGGGGACTGACAGGGGAGGGGGATGCAAACCGTAGGCAGGAGATGGGGAGGACAGGTGGTAGGGATCTGAGAAGGAAAGGGCCTGGGGGTCCCTCTGGTCTAGCTCAGCGAGGACCCTCCTGTAAGGGGAAAAGGAATTCGAGCTACCCAAGGGAGAGGATTGGCTGAGAGGCACCTGCAGAGAAACAAGGCAAACTGAATAAGCAGCAGGAAGGCGTTTTAAGCAGGCAAACACCTCCCACCCTCATCCCTTCCTTCGCCCCCTTCCTGCTCTACTGCCTGCTCCGTCCCACCCACCTCCTTTTCTTCTGTAGCTAAAATCTCCATCAGATTTGTCAGAAAATCCAGCCCGGACTTCCTCTTGATGGCAAGGAAGCTCAGGACACGTTGGGGCCACATCATACTCTTTTATCTTTTGGCCCAGTGGCGAAAAGGCAGCAAAGTATAACGGGGGGAAAAAAGTCCTTCTAGAAATACTACAAAATCTGCACCCTGCCTAATGGCAAAATTATCCCAGCTCTGTCCTAGCCCTTCGTGAGCTGATCTCTCACCTGGCTTCCTCCCTTTAGGTTGCGGCTTTGGCTGCCGATGCTCCTGCCCCTGGCCTGCTGCGCCTGGAGCGGGGAGAAGCCAGGTACCTTGGGGCTCGGGCGCACCATGGAGTAGAGGGCTTGTGCGCCACTCGTCAGCTCCCCTGCCTTGCACTCCAGCGACAGAGAGCGTCGGAAATGCGTCCGGGGTTCCCTCTGCTTAAGGCTGGCCTGTCGCTTTTGCTGCAAGGCTGCCTGGTGCGCACTCTCAGCCAGCGCCAGCGCCATCAGGCGAGCCGGGTTCTTGGGCGGAGGAGCTGGCGGGATATGCCGCAGCAGGGACAATGCACCGGGAGAGACAGGAGCGGCTTCAGACTTCGGACCTGAATTAGGAAAAGAAAGAGGGCAGCATAAGGATTGCATTATGGAAAAATAAAGGTTTCCCCTGTCCAGTTTTCTCCTACTCTTGGGGCAGTGCTCATCTCCGTTTCCTAGCCGAGGGATCCAGTATTGTCCGAAGACCCTTCCGTGGTCATGTGGCCAGCAGAACTATATGCCGAGGCACATGGAACGCTGTTACTTTCCCACCAAAGTGGTACCTATTGATCTACTCGCTTTCCAAACGCCAGGTGGGCAGGAGCTGAGGCAAGGACGAGAACTCACCCCCTCACATGGTGCTCAGGTCTCCAACCAGGCTGTCAGCTTTCTAGCTGACAAGCTCAGCACCTCTAAATGCTGAGCCACCACGCCCCCTTGTGTTAGGAAATGTGAACACCAACTTTGCAGGAAGGAGAGTGCAAGCTTAAATTTTTATTACTTAATATTGTTAATTTAGACTGGAATGCTGGGAGCTTTATCAGAGTTAGGAAAACGGTGGCTCTCCAGATGTCCCACTTTTTTATTATTTAATTTGTATTACTTAATAAAGTAATAATAAAGTTTTTGTATTACTTAATAAGGTATTATTAATCTAGGCTGGAATGCTGGGATCGTCATCAGAGTTGGGAAAATTATGACCTTCCAGATATTACATTCCCAGCATCCCTCAGCACAGATTGCTGGGTGTTGCAATTCAGCAAACACTTGAGGCCATATAACCTACTCACCCACCCATCCCCAGCCCTACAAGGCATCCCAAAAATAGCAGGTCTAGAATTTGGGAAAGTATTGATGATGGGGGAAAAGGGGGTATGTAGTGTGTTCATTCCAAAAGATGTTTATTTTTTCATAGAAAATTTGTAGGACATTTTAGCAGTGTCATTCCTGGAACTCTGGGGGGGGGGGGAAACAAACCTTTGGGGAACTGCAGTCTGCCTATAGGCAGAAGTTATGTTTTATTTTACCCACTCGGTGTGTGTAACAATGATGGTAATAATCATAAAGAGTGACAAAAAGTACTTACTGGGTGGAGACAAGTGATCTTGGGCTTGCGTAATCTTGCCACGGACTTCACGTTCACAAGCGTTGCTGAGTTGTCCACCTGCCGTACTCAGGAGCATGGAGATCATATGAGGAGGGGAGCTCAGGCCTCTGGACTCCCCACTAGCAAACATTTCCAGCACTTTTTCAGGCAAGGAGACCGACGTTTCTGATGCATCTTTGCTGACGCTGGGATGTGAGCAGGGCGAGAGAGCTGCAACAGGACTGGCTGAGCTGGAGTCATCTGAGAAGGACGGTTGCTGCACAGGAGGGCTACACTGGTAAGTTAGTGGGTCAAAGTCCAGGCCACGAAGTCCAGGAGGACTTAATTCCAACTCTGAATCCAGCTCCGAGTCACCTTCCAGCCAAGAGGAACGCCGACGGGAGGCCACGTCATCCGCCCCAGTGGCCAAGACTTCACCGTGGCCAGAAATAGAAGAACCCAGAGAAGAACACGAGTGGCATTGTTTGAGGGTAGGGAAAGCATCACTGCTGGAATGTGGACGTCTCAGGGAAGGCAATTTGGGGAGACCTAGGGCCAAGACACCAAAAAGAAAGAAGCTACATGGATCAAAGCTCTCCAATCCGTTTATTCAACAAGCTACATGCCCAAGAATCAACACTGTGAAGAATATTTCTGTCTCTGAAGAACGGGTTGCTTGCACGGACCCAGATCTTGGTAGAAGGCAGTCAGTGCTTAGCAGATTCTTGTCTAACTGCATGCATCCTACAGGCGTTTCAGAAAAAGATGGTGCTACCTGTATCCCCACTGCATGAGTTACAACTCAGTGATAAAGGACACCCTTCACATTCAGAGGATCTTAAGTTTAACATCTAGTAGGCGGTGAAAAAGCCTTCCCCAAAACCTGGAGAGCAGCTGCCATTCAAATCTGAAAATGATCAGCCACTGATTTTTGACAGCAGGTGAAGGTCACTCTGGGACACTCACAGGCAGAATGCTCCTAATAGCTGGTGTGGAAGACGAAAATATTGGCTATTGTTCTTCCATGCAAGGTTTAGGCCCAGGTGAATTAAATCAGGCCTCATGGAAAAAGTATTGAACTGAAGTCTGTGCTATGTTTAATTTTGCAGTTTGCAATTGTACTTTACTTAATATGATTTTGCTAAGATTGCTTGTTTCAAATATATTTAGAACATAAGGACTGGAACAGTAAGAAATAGGGAACTGAAAGTAGCTGATGGATGCGGGTTCCAATGTACAGGAGTATGTAGAAAGTTATGTTCAGCAAAAGGTCAGCAGAAAGTCAGCAAAAAGTGTAAGATTGTTGACCATCTGCCTACGGTCTTAGAATGAGAAAGGGTATAAAAGATTGAGACTGGACCAGATTGATTTGCCACTGGCCTATAGCTGTCCTTATTGGAACTGATATGTCATTGGACCTCATTGCAATGGGTTTTTAACGTAAGTTATGTTTATGTGTGTGTTCCAAATTATTGCCGAAATAAACCTCTGAATCTTAAAATAAGAATTATTGCTTTGTGTTGCTGCCTCGTTTTGTTTTGTTTTTCCCATTGGGTTTTTCCATAACACTGTCTTCTTACACATCTGGTTTAATGCCAAATACAGGAATTAAGAGCAATGAGAAAATGTCAAACAGATTGATATTAAGGGATGAAACCAGTTCATGATTCAGAAAAGCTGCAGTCGTCCTAAAGCAGCTTCCTCAGCCTTGGCAAGTTTCGGCTAACTGGACATCAACTCCTGGAATTGTCAGCAATGACCTGGCTGGGAACTGAAGCCCTGCTTATCTGGAAGTTGCCACACATGAGAGGCAGTGCTTTGAAGAGATGGTTTTGGAGGGTCACCTTGAGTTCACGCAGTTCATTTTAATAGATTAAAATCACGGGGGTTCATTAGACAAAGGGGTCATTACCTGTTAGACTGGCCTGAGACGTTAGAGATTCCTCACTTTTGGCAGATCGCAAAGTGACTGTCTCACCACGGCTTCCTACAGAAAGAGAGAACAAAGGAACAAGCTATCATTATCCCTCTAAAAAAGGCCACAAGCTTGTAATCTCTCCTTGACTTTGAATCCACGGAACAAAAATATTGCCCAATTGATATTTCAAAAAAAGATAATGGTATATACTGCTTATCTGGTTTTAAGAAGAAACTGGACACTTGTCTGAAATGATATAGGGACTCCTGCTTGAGCAGGGGGTTGGACTAGAAGACCTCCAAGGTCCCTTCCAGCTCTATTCTGATTGATTGGTTCCATCACATCCTGCTCATGTCATAACTCTGTCATAACGAGTAAATTGACACAACACGTGAAACCCACAGGTTAAAAAACCAGAAATGCTGTATTCGTACAATATGCCATGTTCAAACAGATAAATCTTCTTAGAGCTGAGTGTGGTGGTCAATTCCACACTCCAAGGTAAAAAAAAGTGAACATATTTTCACAACACACTGAGCCAAAAACAAGCCAATCCCATTTTAGCCTTGATTAGTCTAGCTTATTGTGAAATCCTAGCATTGAGTATGAGTAGTTCTGGGTCCTTAGACAAAAAAAGTAAAGTACAGGTAATCCTCAACTTACGACCACAACTGAGCCCAAAATTTATGTTGCTAAGCGAGACAGTTGTTAAGTGAGTTTTGCCCCATTTTACGACCTTTCTTGCCATATTTGTTAAGTGGATCACAGCAGTTAAGTTAGTAACACGGTTGTTAAGTGAATCTGGCTTCTCCATTGACTTTGCTTGTCAGAAGGTCGCAAAAAGAGGATCACATGATCCTGGGACCCTGTAATCATCACAAATATGAGTCAGTTGCCAAGCATCTGAATTTTGATCGCGTGACCATCGGGATGCTACAACGGTCATAAGTGTGAAAAACGGTCATAAGTCCCTTTTTTCAGTGCCACTGTAACTTCGAACAGTCACTAAATGAACGGTTGTAAGTTGAGGACTACTTGCAAATGTTTAACCAAAGGGTAAAAAGCCATATGGTCTTCCCCCTGTTGCTTAACTACAACTCCCAGCATTCCTTACCGTTAGCCATTGACAGGGATGCTGGGAGTCGTAGTTCAGCCACACTTAGTAGGCCATAATTTCCCATATGTGCTCTGGCTCATGAGAATCTTGAAAATATGTCTGTGCTTGTGATGTTAGGACTAATTTAAAAAATGGTGTGTAAGCCAGTTTCCTTACCTGGTAAAGATTCTCCAAGCCCAAAAATCTCTCCCAAGCGATGTGATTTTTTGCGGAAGGGGACGGGGGCCTTGCCGATGGCGAAGAAAGCCTTCCAACTAGGTCCTGATATTTTCCGCAGCTTCCCGTTGTTTTCTGTCTTTTGCCTACAAAGTGAGAGGTCATCTCAGAGCAATCAGCACCAACAACGAAGCAGCTCAGTCCTGCTCCAGATCAGACAACTGAAGTTGACTGTTAATTCTCAGAAGGGGCCGGAATTTTTCACTGGGGTTTTTAGTGAGGCCGGAAGGAAGGGATCCCCACCTAGCAAGTTTAGGTAAAGTCCTCGACTTACGGCCACAACTGAGCTCCAAATTTCTGTTGCTAAGTGAGACATTTGTAATGTGAGTTTTATATATAAACAACAGTTGCTCGAATTGGGTATGTTTAGTTTAATGAAGAGAAGCACAAGGGGGGACATGATAGCAGCGCTCCAATATCTCAGGGGCTGCCACAAAGAAGAGGGAGTCAAGCTATTTTCCAAAGCAGGACAAGAAGCAACAGATGGAAACTAACCAAAAGAGAGAAGCAACCTAGAACTAAGGAGAAACTTCCTGACAGTTAGAACAATTAACCAGGAACAACCTGCCTCTAGAAGCTGTGAATGCTCTGACACTGGAAGTTTTTAAGAAGAGACTGGATAGCCATTTGTCTGAAATGATATAGGGTTTCCTGCCTGAGCAGGGGGTTGGACTAGATGACCTCCAAGGTCCCTTCCATCATCATCATCATCATATCATCATCATCATCAAGGGCTATCTATATTATAAATTAATTGCATATAACAATCTGATAATGGTCTTTCATGAAAACATGAGAATGTTTCCCTAAATCACCATATTCTTTCAGCAAGTATTCATAAACATTTAACTGTAATTAGTTCCCAGCAGCTAATTTCTACTTTTTAATACAAATTTTATTAAAAGTTGCAAAGAACACGTTAAAAACTAACAAAAACTAATACAGACATGAGGAAAACAAAGTAGAAGAGAAAGAAAAGATAAAAAATAGAAAAAAGAAGCTTCCAATTTTCTTTCCAGCAAATATACAGTAAATTCTGATGATAAAATTATTTTTTATTCTTAACTCATTTTGTTATCTGTTTTTTTCTAATCATCAAAACCACAAATCATAAGTGCATTTTTTTCTGTTTCATGCAAAAAGTCTATAAAGGGTTTCCAGTCAGCCATAAATGTAGATATTCTTTCTCTAATCAAAGAAGTCAGTTGAACTATCTCTGCAAGCTCCATCATCTTCACCAACCGTTCCTCGATTGTGTCAAACTTCCCCACTTTTGAGGATACAATCAGCTCAGTACAGTTGTCATATATAAGAACAAAGTTCCATTTTTCTTCCAGCTGCCTATTCATTAGTCCCCAAAGAAACATCTCTGGTTTCAATTGTATATTAATCTTTAAAATCTTCTCCAGCTCCTAGTATCTAGATCAGGGGTGGGGGAACTAGGACCCCTTTATGACTTGTGGACTTCAACTCCCACAATTCCTGAGCCAGCTGTGCTCAGGAATTGTGGGAGTTGAAGTCCACAAGTCATAAAGGGATCCTAGTTCCCCCACCCCTGATCTAGAGGCTCAGTGCCTCGGTCCATGGATGCAACACTTACCTAGTATTAGGTGATCCCAAAACAGCAGAGAGCTTCCCATCCTCCTGTGGATCTGGAGATCCACGTCTGGCTTCCAGCTTGGTGATCTTGCAGAGGGCCTGGGTGCGTGCTTGGGCTTCTTCAAGAGATAACAAACGGGTGGAAGGGCAGCTGACCAACTGGGATTTGGGTCGAGAAAGGAAGCAACGCCCTGTTAGAGAAGACGGGGAATAGTACAGTGATATAAAAATCATGGTGCAACGTCAAATTGGGCTGAAGCCCCCAAAGAGCCCTCAAGCCATGCTTATTTGTTTTATTTCAGAGGCAGGAATTCCTCAGCTCTGGCATTTGGTATAGGAAGTCCTCAACTTACAACAGTTCATTTAGTGACCGTTCAAAGTTACAATGGCACTGAAAAAAGTGACTTATGACTATGTTTCACAGTTACAGCCTTTGTAGCATCCCCATGATCATGTGGTCGTACGTGGGGGCCTGCCTGTGCCATGTTTTAATTGGGATTATGGAAAAACCGTTTGAAAATGATTGGTTGGTTCCTGTGCCATCACTAACACATCCTTCCCTCCTTTTAAAAAAATCTGAATACTAATAAAGGAGAATATTTGTAACTCGGGGTTGACATGAGGGGTCTTTGGTGCTCTTTGAGTTTGGTTGTTTTCTTACAGACGTTTCATTACCCAAACTAGGTAACATCATCGGGGCTAGTCTGGACTAGTCAGGACTAGCACTGATGATGTTACCTAGTTCGGGTAATGAAATGTCTGCAAGAAAACACGCAAGCTCAGAGAGCACCAAGGAATCCCTCAAAACCTGAATAATTTGGCAAGTACTTTTAAATGTTTGATGAATTTAAAAACAGAAAAGTGAAACCCACAGAAATGAGTATGCATCTGCTGATTTAAATTACAATCTTCCTGGGTTCCTAAGAGAAGGATCAAGACTAGCACATAACTCAACACCGGATCAGATGCATTTATTTAATCTTAGGTTGCAGCTTAGAAGTTGCACGAATTGCAACCAGAACTTCCTTAGTATTGTCATTTGAAAGGTTTAAGATGAGGAACATTTGAAAGTCATTCACAAAGCTCTGGAAGAGTGTTTCTCAGCCTTAGCAATATTGAGATGTCTGGACTTCAATTCTCAGAATCCCCAGAGCAGCATGCTGGCTAGGGAACTCTGGGAATTGAAGTCCACAGTTGCCAAGATTGAGAAACATTGCGCTATGGCAGGGGTCTTCAAACTTGGCAACTTTAAGACTTGTGGACTTCAACTCCCAGAATTCCTCAGCCAGCCAGGGCTGGCTGAGGAATTCTGGGAGTTGAAGTCCACAAGTCTTAAAGTTGCCAAGTTTGAAGACCCTTGCGCTATGGAGTTGCTAAGTTCTAAGCAACCTTGAAAGTATTAGCCATTTGTTGAGGTACCTGTGCTGTCCTTGCCAATGGAGGTGAAGGTGTCACTGAAGAGAACCTGAACATTGGTGAGGAGGAATTCAACCACAAGGGACTGAACCCGGACTTCCTGAAAGGCATCGGCGCCACACTGTGCAACTGACTCCAGAGCCATTGACCTGGCATTAAAAGGGGAAAGAATGATTAGCCCCATCTGACAAGAGAAAGGCCCAGATAGGAAGAGCATGATGGCCAAGGCCCAGTAAGCCAGGTTTATGGCATAAAGGGGACACAACATAGCAGGAAGGGCAGCCCAAATCCAAAAAGCATCATGATTGAAGTCCTTCATGGGTGCAGACAGAGCAGTGCACCATGAGGGATTATGAGAAAATGAGGATGAAGGGGCATTATGGGGGAAAAAACGGTAGGGCAGAATAAGGCAGGCAGATGGGGAAAAAGCAGCATTTCAGATTTGTTAGAACAGACCACTTTTGGGGAGGGTGGTAGCTGTTACAGGAGAAGCAGCAACGATAATAATGTAGCTAAGACCACATTACAGAAATTAGCCGAACCAAGGTTTTCTGAAACATTTTTTCAGAAATATTTTGGGGGGGAAAGATGCTGTTTATTTTTAAAGCCACTCTATTATAAATCAAATACATTCTAAAAAATGGCAGGAAACCCCCTCCGCTGATTTTTCAGCCGTCCTGATGCAGGACAGGGTAGATGTTGGTTTTGAAGCCTGCTAAAAGGTCTTTTCCAAAATGGCTGCTGGCAAAATCGCAATGGGGACCAAGCCCCACCACCATCCCTTCAGGCCAAGGTGCCACCAAGGTGGTGGGAACGAAGCAGAGACACCCAAGGGACCTTCAAGACTGGTGGCTCCTTCTCTCCAACGGAAAGGCTGAGCTACATGTTCCCCTGTTAGCACCGACGGTAAAGCTAGCTGAGAGAAGAATGACTGGCAACTCAAAAAGTATTTGGAGAGCGGTGCAAGGCAGAGTCGCAGAGGGAGCGCCAGGGCAGGGCCATTGGTGTGGGCCTCTCACCGCAGCAGGTTGGGTGCCCAAACGATGGCTAAGTTGCGGATGTGCATGCTGGTGTTTTGACTGTGCATAGCCATGCTTGCCAGATGCCGTAGCAGGAACTCCAGAGTCCTGTTGGGATAGAGCAGAAACTGCTACAGGGAGAGTCTGCTTCAACCCGCTGAGCGCTCTTCCCCTTCAGAGGCTTCTCCCCATCCAACCTCCCCACCCCCCATCATTGCATTCCCTTCTCTTGGCATTTATCTATGTCCCCAACAATGCCTACCGGTAGTGCGGTGGGGGTAATTGCTGGATCACGTCATGTACCCTCACTAAGCGCTCTTCATTCCCAGCAACGGAGACAGCCTCCTGGGATGGGAGGGGAGGGAAAACAAAAAGAGAATGGAAGGAAACGTGTCACTGTCAGCATATTTATGGAGTCTTCTTATTTCTGGCATTTTCATACTGTCATTTACAGGTTCTTTTTTCTTTCTGCCCTTTTTATATTGTCTTTCGTCAAATTCGGATTTCTAGGGAGGATATATCCCGCCTCAAAAATGAGCAGCACATTTAAGGCTAACGAAAGAAAAGCAGAAGGATTGTGCACATTTGCAATATTGTGCATTCTTCTGACTTTTGTATCAAGACCCCGTGCAGCAGCAAAGTTCATCTGAAGTTCTAATGTGTTCATCTTTACCCCAAATCTCCTACCGAAGTGCAACCGAGCAGACTGAGTCAACAGTCAGAGTACAGTAAATATAATAATAATATAATATAATAATATAATATAATATAATATAATATTATTTATTTATTTATTTAATCCCATTTATACCCCGCCCTTCTCCCGAGGGACTCAGGGCGGCTTACAGGTAAATAAAAACAGTACAATACAATAGACATCTCTAAAAGCCAAATTAAAATATATATTAAATAACCTGTATTAAGTTTAATATTATAAAATCCCTTTAAAATCCCTATAAAATCCCCCCCTAGGCCAAT